>NC_043709.1:117411903-117418124 GCF_006229205.1 Suricata suricatta
TTCTCCTGTTAGACCTATGAGTGCAAACATATGGTATCTGTCCTTCTCTGCCTGACTTATTTTGCTTAGCATGACACCCTCGAGGTCCATCCACTTTCCTACAAATGGCCAGATTTCATTCTTTCTCATTGCCATGTAATACTCCATTGTGTATATATACCACATCTTCTTGATCCACTCATCAGGTGATGGACATTTATGTTTTGGCTATTGTTGACATTGCTGCTGTGAACATTGGGGTACATGTGCTCCTATGCATCAGCACTTCTGTATGGGATCAACATTTAAATAGCTGGTATTATTAATTGCTACTCATAATTTTATTTTTGAAGTGCATTATTTTATTTAAGGTTTCATTCTTACTATATTGTATATAGAGTGTCTAAATATGTTTATGCTGGGCTGTGAGTGTAAAATAATAAGACTGATTGGACATGTGGCTCATGGAGCCAATTTCATTCCTTTATGATAATACCACATATGTACATTTTTAGGTTTGAAAGGGAGAACCCAAATGAAACTGAACTGTAACCATGCGGATTTTTAGAATCCCATTTACTGCTCAGATTGGAATTTCTGAACCATAGCATTTTTGTATTAATCACAGCAAAGTTGAGGTTTATATCATAGCCTATTGAAATAACATTTGACACTATTTTAATTTTCTAAGCTGATATTTATCTTTATAACTTCTGAAAGAGGTACTAAATGATTAGAGTTTCATTCCTTTTACATAAACTGGATATTAAAGTTTGTTTTGTAGCAAGTTAAGGCAAAATATAAAGGGAGTAATTTGGGAGCTATTCTAGATTTCTAAGTGGATATTAAATGTAACTTTTCAATAATAGCACCCTTTTGAGATCTAAGTTTAAACTCATTAATTTTGAAACCCAAACTGGTATCATTTATGCATACCTGATCTCTGGCTGCTATGATAATATATTGCTGTAGATCTAATAATTTATACATATTTACACTATGATATTCATATGTAGGATGTAAACAGCAGCATACAAAGTTTTTCTATTATTAGCTATGATTTAAACTTAATATTATTTTCTAGGCAAAATTGTTAGATATATTTGCAAACTGAGACTTGATCTTAAGTAATTCTTTTATTTAGGTTTTTATTTATTTTTGTGTGTGTGTGAGAGAGAGATGGACAGTGATTGCGGGAGGGGCAAAGATCGAGGGAGACACAGAATCTGAAGCAGTCTCCAGGCTCTGAGCTGCCAGCCCAATCTCATGAACTGCAAGATCATGACCTGAGCCTAAGTTGATTGGACATTCAACCAACTGAGCCACCAAGGTGCTCCCTTAAGTAATTCTTTATATATAAATATATATATATACATATACATATACATATATACATATATACATATACACATATATACATATACATACATACATATATATACATATACATATATACATATACATATATACATATATATATTTATACACATATAAATTTTGCAAAGGAGAAAATCTATTCAGAGACTCTTAGCTGGAAGAAACTCTAAGGAATTAGTCTTTATTTCTAGTATCTTCTATATTAACAACCTCTCATTCATTGTTGTTCAATAGTACTTTCTGTTGTAAGGAGAAATTTAAGTATCTGCTCTCCAATATGGTAGCCAGTAGCCACATGTAGCTATTGAACATTTACAATATGGCTCGTATGGCTAAGGAATGGAATTTTAATTTATTTTAGTTAGCTTAATTTGAAGTAGCTCTTTCTAGCTTGTGGCTCCCATATCGGGCAACAGAGAATTAGTTATTTGGTAGAGTCTGCTATTCACACTTCTCCTTCACTCTAGTTTTAGCTAATCATTGCTCTTGATACAAGCTCAAGGATAATACTTTGACATTATCTTACATTGGACTAGGAAGTATGGTCATTTCATTTGCTAATACCATATGCATTCAAAAACGCTCACAATTCTGTTGGAGAGAATGAGACTTATTTCTTTTAATTAGGACTTGTTTGATTATTAGAGAAATTCTTCTCTGAAGGTAGATTTTTATATTTATTCTTTTAAATTTTCTATTCTTCTGTTGTGCCCCCTTACTATTTGCCTAATATTTCCCTTCTTGCATTCCAATGCTGGTTTCAGTAGTTTAAGAACCAGATGTGGTTATAGCTTTTGGTGTCTAAGTAAGAGCAGTGAAGATGATGTTAAGTAACAAGTTTGCAGCCAGGGACATTGCCAAGGGTGAGGTGACGTGTTGTATTTCTTTTGCTCATGGGTGGTTTCTCAGAGGCGTCAGTGGGTCTACAGTGCCTATAGTCTTTATCCTGTTCTTTTTGGAGACATACGTTATGGATTGCTGACCTTTCTTAAAAGTAGGGCTTTTTCCATTCAGACCAAGGATGCATGAGTCAGGCTTCTCAAGTAGGAGCTTTATCGGTTGTATTTGTTTCTCTTTTAACAGGTGTTTTTCTCAGTAATTATTAAATGTCTATTCTTTATTGGAGGAGTCTTTTAAAGGAGATTAGCAACACATAAATTGGTCATGTTTTGCTTTTTGAAGATTATCTTTGAAGGGACTCTTCTGAGCCAGAAAGGTTTCATTGGGCTGGATCAGCTCTGGGTCTATGCCTGTGCACATGCCCCATCCAGAGGGCTTTGCTCTCCAGATGAATTCACTTGCGCCAGCGGCCAGTGCATCGCCCAGGAATTGGTCTGCGACTCTCAGCGGGACTGTTCTGATGAGAGTGATGAAGACCCAGCAACTTGCGGTAAGTAAATTAATGATTTACGTCTTCACACGCTCACATTCATGACTGCGGCTGGAGCACTGAGTGGGGTAACATTAAGATGTTTGAAGTAAAATGAATGTATATTCTCATTCTGAAGTTATTAGCGCTATTCTTTGTGGGGGTCTCTAAGATATTTTAAGGCTTTGATACTTTTTGTTGATGCTGCAAACTTTGTTGAAAAAGTGAATAATTGTGGTGTGTGTGTGTTAAAGAGGAAAATGGGTAGGAGAGGGAGCCTCTTTATACTTTTCCCTTTGGAGACGTATATTATGGATTGCTGACTTATTAAGTATAGGGCATTTTGCATTCTGACCAATTATACGGAAAGCTGTGGGGAGGGTTTCAAGAGGAGGGTTGCCATTGCCTTCTAGGCATCCATGTTGACTGTAGAAATGTCAGCCATGGTTGGGATTCATGACTGGGCAAAATTTAGGTCTGGCTCTTAAACTCCTGAAATCAGCATTGGAATGCAAGAAGGGAAATATTAGGCAAATAGTAAGGGGACACAACAGAAGATAGAAAATTTAAAAGAATAAATATAAAAATCTACCTTCAGAGAAGAATTTCTCTAATAATCAAACAAGTCCTAATTAAAAGAAATAAGTCTCATTCTCTCCAACAGAATTGTGAGCTTTTTGGAAAGCATATGGTACTAGCAAGTGAAATGACCATACTTGCTAGTCCAATCACTCCTATCAAAGACTCTCCATAAAAATCCTAAAAGGAGTGATGACGAGAAGTCCCGTTATTATTCAAGTCTAGCTGTATTTGAAAGGAAATATAATTTAATTCACACCCCACATGATGGTTCTCATATGAGGTAGCTTAGCAACCAGCCTACTTCCATCTCTTTGGAAATGACGGATTCTAACTAATTGAATCCAAATCCCGTATCACAAACAAGTGGGTTTTCTTAATTATTAAAAATTTGCCATTTGTTTGGCTGTGGTTCTATTTTAGTGATGCATTTTGCTGAAAAAATATTGCAGTAAGTGTCACCTTTTAAATGAAAAGTTCTTTGACCAAAATGCTTCTGCTGATGGGCAAGGGGTGCAGAAAAGACGAGATGGGAAAGAGAGGGAGGAATCCTCTGCCTTTTTGTAAACAGCAATTCCATTGATGCCTCAGACACTTGGTTTTAATACTAGATTTTAAAATATAGGGGGCGCCTGGGTGGCTCAGTCGGTTGAGGGTCCAACTTCAGCTCAGGTCATGATCTCAGGGTTTGTGGGTTTGGGCCCTGCGTTGGGCTCTGTGTTGACAGCTCAGAGCCTGGAGCCTGTTTCAGATTCTGTGTCTCCCCCTCTTTCTGCCCCTCTCCTGCTTCACGCTCTGTCTCTCTCCCCAAAATAAAACATTAAGAGAAATTTAAAAAAATAATCTACTTGCCAGTATACTCTTGGTAGAATTTTGGGGTATGCTCTTTTTTCCCCTCAAAAAATATGTGAGGGCAATTCATTTTCTCTAATGTGTCAGTTTCTTTCCTTTTTTTTTTTTTTTTAAAGTATTAGGCTTATTTGAGAGAGCGCGCGTGCGAGCCAGAGTAGGCATGCACACATGTGCGCAAGTGGGGGATGGGCAGGGAGACCGAGGCAGAATCCAAAGCTGGCTCCACACCATCAGCACAGAGCCTGATGTGGGGCTTAAACTCCCTGTGAGATCTTGACCTGAGCAGAGTACATGAGTAAGTTTAACCAACAGCGCCACTCAGGCACCCCTGTCAATTTCTTTTCTATGCTTTAAAACTTCCTACAATTTGGTTCATTTCTTTTGGAGAAATTCACCTTACTAATGGTTTGCATTACTCTTGGACTCATTGTCTGAAAGTAAATACATTTCCTCTCTTTTCCTTTGCACATACTGACACTTAGCTTTTTTCCTCCCCTCTTCCCCCTCCAGTGAAGGGTTATGTTCTTCTTTTAATGTTTTTTAAATCAAATTCCACCTGGCATATTAGTAGATATTTTAGCATTTGCTCTTGAACTTATTTTCCCATTTCTCTTTTTTGTTGACGTTTCATTGGTTACATATTTGGGATTTTTCCAGGGGAGTATGTCTTGATACCATTCTGCTGTTTGCTTTGTTTGAACAAAGGGGCAGATGTCTGTGCTTTTCAACAAATAGTGTTACTTCTTAGTGTGTTAAATTTTACAAATTATGTCATTTCATTTGAACAAAGAAACCCTGGCATGTTTGCTTGATTGAGACCAACTTCATATGGGGGTATGACATAAAAATGGAGCCATATTACCTACAATAAAATAGTTATATATTTTGATGCATAAGTGTCCATATATTTTGATGCTGACATGAGTATTTCATGTATATATTTGTTCAATCATTTTTGTTTTGAGGAAATTATACAGGAATCAAATTATTAGAATCGATATAACATTACACTATTTTCTGCACTAACGTGTTTAATATATTTGTACATATATACATGCTTATATATATTATTACTAAATAAGAGAAGCTTCTCTCTGAAATTTAAAATCACTTTGAAACACTCGACACCTATGTTTAAACCTTTTGAAACACTTGACACCTATTTTTAAACCTGTAGTTTACAACGTGAATTTGTAATGCAAACTTTTCTTATACACAGTATTCCCAAGTTCATGAAGCACAAGAAACATGCTTTTATACCTTCCTTTTATCCCATTTTAGGATGGATCTCTAGGACAGTGTAGCTCATATGTGCAGTTTGAATAGCACAAGGGGTAGTTCCTAGAGACTCAGGAAATAGTAACTGATGAATACTGTTAGTTGGTATTACGTGGTCAGTATGCTACATGCTTTCGCCCAAAGTCACACTCAGGTGTTCTTTGTTACCAAGTGCCTCTTAATTTTTGATGCTTTTAACAAGAGTAGTTGACTGAGCCTCTCGCCCGGTGCCTTTTATAAGTGAAAAGAAGTGTTGCTAAGTGTACTTTGTGGACCAGTAGCATCAGCATCCTGGCAGCCCTTTTGAAATGCAGACCCTCAGGCCATAGTCCAATCTTACAGAACCAAAAGTAGGCTATTAACAATGTCTCAGGGGGTTCCGCTGTATGTTCAAGTTTGAGAACCGCTGAGCCAACTAGTCTTCAGAAACGAAGCCACAGCTGAGAGAGATACGAGATGGCCTATAAAAAGAAGCAGACTTAAGGCAAACAGGTCAAGAGATCATTAAGGCTAAAACTCCCATAACTAACTCCTAAGGGCATCACTGTAATACCAAACGAGACACGTAACTTATTTATTTAAGTTTACTTATTAATTTGAGAGCGCGGGGAGTACTCACCAGCCGCTGGGGGGCCCGAACTCAGGAAACCCAGAGATCTGAACCTGAGCCCAAACCCAGTCTGATGCTTGGCTCCGGGGCGGGGACGACCGTCCGGCTTCCTCGTCCGCGGCCTCCCCGCAGCGGGCGGCCGCCCTGGGCTTCGACAGCTCGCGGCGGACGGGCGCC
>NC_043709.1:117418224-117433965 GCF_006229205.1 Suricata suricatta
GTGGCCTCCGGACGCCGCACCGCCTCCAGGAAGGCGGCGAGACCGCGGGGAGCGAGCGCCGGCCGGGGGTCGGGGAGGCGTGGCGGCCCCAGCGGCGCGCGCCTGGGCTGGCGGGAGGGACCGGGACCGCGGTGACGCCGGGAGCCAGTCTCGAGGGAGAGGGGTGTCCGCCGGGGAGCCCCAGCCGCGCCGGGGCTGAGGCTTCCCAGTTCTTGGAGCAGAAATCGGGTGGTTACTGCAAGGACTGCAGCGTCCGATGGCGGAGTGCCCAGGTGTGACGTGTCCAGGGCACCCCCAAGGCCGGCTTGCAGAACTTGTCAGAAGTCTAAGAACCTTTCCCGAGTGGAAGATAGCACCTGTCGAAGTTGTAAACAGACTCGATGCTCCTGCTCCGGAAAACTTCACCACTCCGACCCTAAATTTTGGGGGTTTCAAAGGCAAACACCTGTGACCGCACTTGGAGTTTCAAATACATCATCTAAACTTTTTTTTTTTTTTTAGTGTTTTATTTATTTTTGAGACAGAGAGAGGCAGAGCATGAGCGGGGAGGGGCAGAGAGAGAGAGAGAGAGGGAGACACAGAATCTGAAGCAGGCTCCAGGCTCCGAGCCGTCAGCACAGAGCCTGACGCGGGCCTTGAACACACGAACGTGTGATCATGACCTGAGCCAAAGCCAGACGCTTAACCGACTGAGCCACCCAGGCGCCCCTCAAGTACATCATCTAAACGAATGTGAAAAACGGTCCTACCGAACGTGTCTTAGCCGGCAGCAAAGTGAGGTTTTTTTTTTTTTACCCGTGCCCCTCTTCTGTCTCTTCCTTCTGAAAATAATTTATGAAAGGCCGTCTTTTCAACAAAGCCCTAAACAGAAGTATTGCGAACAGTTGGTGAAAAAAATGCACAATACAGTCCTGTCGACTCTGTATTGTGGATGAGATTTCTAAACGGATTCATCTTGCATAATTGACACTTTGTACCCATTGAACAACTCCCCATTTCCCTGTACTCCTCCCCACCCCCATAACCACTGTGTTATTCTCTGCTTCTAGGAGTTTGAATATTTTAGGTCCCTCATGTAAGTGGAGTCATTATGCTACATGAAAAAAGCCAGTTTCGGGACAAATGCTGCATTATTCCAAAGAATAGATTTTGGACATTTATGAATATGATCTTGTATCAAAGAGAGACATTGCCTTGCTATGTATTTTTAAATATTCCTTTAAAATATTTATTTATTTATTTTTTTTTTTTTTTGAGAGAAAGAGGGAGCAAGCATGAGTGGGGCAGGGGCAGAGAGAGAGGAAGGAAGAGAATCCGAAGCAGGTTCTGCACTGTGCGCACAGAGCCTGATGTGGGGCTTGACCCCACGGACTTGTGAGATCATGACCTGAGCTGAAACCAAGAATTGGACTTTTAACCACAGGGCCACCCAGGTGCCCCTGTTTTTAAACATTTCTAATAAAATAATTAAAATATACCTTGTTTCAAACATATCTAAAAGTAAACACAAGATGAACAACTTACATATAAAATATCCCTAATTTCCAGATATATTCCATGTGGGTGAACCCTAAAGGCATGATGCTAAATGAAAAAAGTCACAAAAAGACAAATATTGTATAATTTTATTTACGTCAGGTACACAGAGGAGTCAAGTTCATAGAGTCGGAAAGCAGAATGGGCATTGCTGAGGTGGGGGAGGGGAAGGTGGGGAATTGGTGTTTACTAGGTATGGAGTTTCACTTTGCAAAGATGAAGTTCTGGAAGATGCATTTTGGTGATGATTGCCCAACAGTGTGAATGTACTCAGTTCAGAGCTGTACACATAAAGTGGTTAAAACAATAAGTTTTATGCCACCTATATTTTACCACACAAAAATAAATTAATATGTGTATCTTTTCAATTATAACACGGAAAAAGACTATATGTGTGTTTCAAAAAGGATGGAGGTTTGGACAGATCTGTGTTCGAGTCAAACGGTATGGGAAATTCTGGAGGAAAAAAACCCTCTTTTAATTGTAGGATTTTATTTTCAGAGCATTTAAAATGCTAGTATAAATGGTGACATTTTATGTTTAAAAAAATTTTTTTTAATGTTTTATTTATTTTTGATGGACAGAGCATGAGAGGGGGAGGAGCAGAGAGAGGGAGACACAGAATCTGAAACAGGATCCAGGTTCTGAGCAGTCAGCACAGAGCCTGACGCGGGGTTCAAACTCACAAACTGTGAGATCATGACATGAGCCAAAGACAGAGGCTTAACCGACTGAGCCACCCAGGTGCCCCGAGTGGTGACACTTTAAAGGAGAAGTAGGAAAAAAATAAAGGAGAAGTTGATACAGTATTCTAGTGAAAGAAGTTTTATCCAAGAATTCAATGCAGCACATTTAATGTGTATTGTAGTACTGTCTCTTTCAAAATATGTCTTTCATATTTTGAAAAGTTATGCTAAGAATTTCCTGCAGGCAAGGGAAATATACATGTAATAGAGAAAAGATCCTTGTGGTTTCTCAGTAAGTATTTAAATGTTTAATATTATCATATTAAGATCTAATATATGCTTATGAAATGGAACTTTCCCCACTTATTCCCATAGATACTTTTTCCCCTTATATAACAGAAAAATGATTTACTTCTGAACTAGAAGATTCATAAATATTTTAATTTTCGTAATCCAGAAGAATTTCCCTCCGCTGCCACAGTGAATTTTTTCTCCTGCCAATATGCTGCAGTGGTTAAATATGCAAGAGAAAGCCTTGTCATAATTTTAAAATATTACTCTGATGAACTCAGCAAAATTTCACTAAAATTATGAACAGTGTCATTTCTCATACTCTGATTAGAAATAGTGAAATGTGTTCTGTAATCACAGGAATTTAAAATAAAAGCAACCAAATAATCACTGTGATGAACACCTTCTGCTTGTAATGTGACTAGATGACGTTTTAGGTTTTATAAATATTTAGCATTTAACATACATGGTGTCAGACATTTATTAGTGGCCAGAATGTGGTTGGCTTTCCTGGTGTTTTCAGATATTTACAATTACAACTTAAACTTTTTGAATTATGTAGGGGAATTTTAATGGAAGAACCTAAATTTTGGTGACAGGATTTTGATTTATATTTTATAGCACAGTTAAATTCTAGAATACTTAGCTTTAAAAAACGTCCTTTGGGATAAATGTCATTGGTAGAAACAGCTGAGCAATTCACCAAGATTTTTATAGAAGGGACTGTGCCATTTTGCTTCCACATATCTTTAGGGTGAGGGATTTTAAAAACACATTTTCATTTTTCAAAGGACAGAGGGTTTCTCGTGTTTTGTAGAAAGTGCAACGATTGACATTTTAACTAGTGCAACATCTAGATACTGAAAGAAACCAATTTTTCTCCTAAAGCCACATTTCAGCATTTATACAATCCAAAGTTATTTATTGCCGTTTCATAGCGTTGCCTAGTCGGTTAATAGGACGGTTGCTGGTTACATCAGTGGCCGCCTGCCGTGAATGAGAATTATTTCCTTTATGTATTAATATATATCGCCCAACAGGGCAGTGTTGAATTTATTACCCAAAAAGGGACACCTAAAAGGGAAAGAAAAAAGAGGTAAGTATTATGCTAAGATAACAGGCATAAATTGCGGCAACCCAATCGGATGGTCACCCTGCCCATGGAAAATTTTCTACTCCAGGGAAGAATTCTGGGTAGCCATGGGAGTAGGTGGAAGAATTCCTTACCATTTCCAAAACCAAGGATTTGGAGCCTTTAAGCACATTTCAGAGGTCAGATTCGTATTTCGAGTCTTGCGTATTTCTACACCCTACCAACTGAGAAGAGTCGGAGGTCACCTAATAAGTGGCAAAGTTCATAGAGAACCAAGGAATTAGACCAGAGGATTTTCCAGATGGCCAGGGAAACAGTCACTGCTTGTTACTGGTGCGTAAGACTGTCAAAAAACAGAAGAGATTCCTCTTTGAGGATTAACTTTTTATCAGTAGTACCCTCTGAACTCTGTAGCCAGAGCTGAACAAAGAAAAACACAATCCAGAAGAGTTCCAGTTAAGTACATGGGTGAATGGCATTTCTTTGTCATATCGATTCACTATTAGGTGGTATGAAACATCTTTTCATTATTATAATGTAGTTGTGTTTCTTTATTCGGGAAATCCATTTCAGGGAGAATGCAGTATTTTCTTGTAAAGAAAAAAAAAGCATATCTATCAATTATATGACTGTCTAAGTAAGAATAGCTCTGAGATCTAAATGCTTAGACGTAGAGAAATTTTAAGTGGTTGTGTTACTTCCATAGCGGACTTCAGTGCCTTAAGAGTTGACGTGTTAGTGATGAACCAACTGGTCATGAAACCAGGCATCCCTATTTATAGAAATTTGAAAATCTTTTGTTATTAAGATATAGTGAGCTTATTCAATATACTGGTCAATTTGGTCCTATGATTTAAAATGGAAAATAATGGTTAGGAGCAGGCACCTGGGGCTGTAGTGCCTGGTTTAGGGAGGCTTCATAACTTTGGTGACAGATACGTCAATGCCCAGATGTTCTGGTTACTTAATTTACCACAGAGAAGTACTGAGAGTGGCATTTCTCTTTGAGGGATGATCATACTGTGTCAGGTATTTGAGGGGACAAATGGTAATATATGCAAAACCCCTGGTACCACACTGGGTACTTCCAGTAACTTGTCTGTTGTTCTTATTACTGAAGATAATAGCATTAATTTTTTTAAATGTTTGTTTATTTTTGAGAAAGAGAGACAGGGAGGGAGGGAAGGAGACAGAATCTGAAGCAATCTCCAGGCTCTGAGCTGTCAGCACAGAGCCCGACCAGGAACTCGCACCCACAAACCGTGAGAGCATCATCTAAGCCTAAGTTGGATGCTCAACTGACTGAGCCACCCAGGCGCCTCAAGATAATAGCATTTTGATCCTCGGGAGCTTGTTAAAACTTGGAGTTTGTCAAAACTTTGAATATGTTCTGACCAAGAATTATTTTGTCCCAGTGTTCTGAAAATGCGTATGCATGAAAAGGAGTATTTGGAAATAAATTCTTAAATTGTATTAATTTACTCCCCAAGTCATTACCCAAGATAGCCTGATACTATGATTCTTATTGTGGGTAGAGGGAATTTAATCTCATAAAAACTAATTTCAGGTTTTTAGGTTGTTGGAATTTCTAGTTTACTATCCAGTCCTGCTGGATTTTTCTCACTAATTTGGTGGCAGAACTGGTAAAGATGCTATGAAACTTATCCCAAATATTGAGTTAGTCCAGAACTAGTCCTTTTTTAAAAGTTATTTCAGGAGTGCCTGGGTGGCTCAGTTGGTTAAGCCTCTGACTTCAGATCAGGTCATGATCTCATGTTCGTGGGTTTGAGCCCCGCGTCAGGCTCTGTGCTGACAGCTCAGAGCCTGGAGCCTGCTTCCGATTCTGTGTCTCCCTCTCTCTCTGCCCCTCCCTGCTCATGCTCTGTCTCTCCCTCTGTCTCAAAAATAAATAAAACATTAAAAAAAGTTATTTCATTTACTTATTTACTTATTATTTTTTCTCCAAGTTTTAATTTAAATTCAAATTAGTTAACACACACTGTTATTAGTTTCAGGTGTAGAATTTAGTCTTTCCTCACTTACATACAACACCTAGGGCTCCTCAGGACAAGCACCCTCCTTGATACTCATTACCTGTTTAACCCATGCCCCGCCCACCTCCCATCCGGTAACCATGTGTGTTCTCTGTATTTAAGAGTCTGTTCCTGGTTTGCCTGTCTTTATCCCCCTCTGCGTTCATCTGCTTTTTGAACTGCACATATGAGTGAAATATGGTATTTGTCTTTCTCTGACTGCCTTATTTAGCTTAGCATAATACTGTCTAGTTCCATCCAGATCAGTGGAAATGACAAGATTTTGTTCTTTTTGAAGAGTACATATATGCCATATCTTCTTTATCCATCCATCAGTTGATGGACATTTGGGTTCTTTCCATAATTTGGTGAATGTAAATAATGCCCAATATTATAAACATTGGGACACATGAGTCAGTATTTTTGTGTCCTGTGGGCAAGTATCTAGTAGTGCAATTGCTAAACCATATGGGAGTTCGATTTTTAACTTTTTGAGGAAACTCCATACTGTTCTCTTTTGTGATCAATGTAGAAACTTAGGTGTTTCCTGACGTTTAGCTGTATATTAAGAGGGAAGCAAAAAGGAAAGTTCAGAATGTCTCAGTTACCTGCAATCCCAACGTGAGTACGCAATTTTTTTTTTTTGAGGAACTGTTAAGATAGTGTAACAGAATGAATACTGAGGCACCAATTGCAAACTGTTCGGGTGCCCAGAATCAATTCCCCTCTTTCAAATGGATCTTTTAAAACTACTGACTCAGCAGTAGAATCTTGTTGGTCTTGGCAAATGAATCAGTTACTCCCTGAAAAGTTCTCCTTTCACTGTGCATCGCTAAGCACCATAGCGGTGGCCACAGCCAGGATGAAACGTGCCAGACTTGTAGTTAGAAAAATATAGAAGGGTGACATCTCACACAACGCATGGAAGCCTTTGAGGAAAAAGTGAAACTATTCTCATAATCAGAAAACAATTATTACAAAGTGGACTGGTGGTTCTGCCCTCCAAAGCTGATTGGCTAATTTACAGTCTGTATTTCAGGAATTAAGTTTCCTACTTAATTTCTCATCTGTTATCCTTCCTCCCCCCGCCCCCCATGTATAACAGCAAATCAACTCATGTGTGACTTTGAGTCTGGTTTCTGCGGCTGGGAACCATTTCTCACAGAAGATTCACACTGGGAGTTCATGAAAGGATTGACCAGTGGAGACAGCTACCTTCCTGATGCTGATCACATAGCAAATACAAATCATGGTAGGACATTTTCCTCTTAAAAATTTTTTTTGTTGTGTTTCCTTCATGTTGCAGAATGATGATACTATGTATTTTCATTTCTAGCTATAGGTTGTATGCATATCTCTCATAGATAATGGAGTTTCCCAAAAAGAACTTTGTTTTAATAACCACTGTTTTTCTTGACACATTTTTAAACTTTTTGTTTTATAATTTTTTAGTGTTTATTTATTTTTTTACATTATAGAATTTTTTCCGTTTATTTATTTATTTATTTTAACATATGCAATTATTTTCCATCATTTAAAATACAGTAGTTACAATGACACTCCAAACAGAAAAGCAAAGTAAAAAATCAAAACACCAACTTCTTTTTCATGTAATTAGACTTGTACAGAAATTAGAAGGTTAAGTAACAATTAGTTAATCACCTAATTTCAGAGCTATCTGAAGTGGCAATCGTTATATAGCAGCTTATCTATGATACATTCAAGATACATGATACAATTTATTACTTGCCCATAAGCTACAACACAGCCTGCTTTATACCTTTCCTTAAATTCCACCTCTATACTACAGTATACTTGAGGTCCATGCCAAAAAGTAGCTACCTTTTCTGTAGGAAATGGATGAGTAAGTCTTTGGTGTTGTAAAAGCAACTCCATTTAAACATAACCACCCCCACCACCAAAAAAAGAAGAGGAAAAAAAAAAGTAAAGAAAATAATAAGGGAAAAACCCAAGACACACTTCCTATGGGAAAAAAAAATGTAATTTCTGTCCTTGATGGAATGTATTAAAGAAGCAAACACCCTCAACAAGCAAAACAAGTACTACAATGTAAAAATATGAGCAAGTAATAAATTTGCTGAAAGATTGTTTTGCTTTATCAGATAGAGATGTTGTCTTCTTTTATAATGTTCATATATATAATACATAGTATACTTATATGTATATCTATGTATATGTACATATATATGTGTACATGTATATATGTATGTATATAGGTACGTATATGTACATATACATATATGTATATATGAAAGTAAAAATTTGTCAAGTGCTTTTTTCAATATCACAATAGTCATATGCTCATCATATTTTTTATTTACTCATAACATGAATTTTTCAAATGTTAAACCACTCTTGCATTCATGAACCAAATCTCATTTGGTCGGTTTTGCTTATTGTATTCCTGACTTTTTATCCCATATGGTAATATTTATTTATGATATCTGTATCATATTTGAGGCATTATAAAGTCTGGTCTCTAATGTTTTCACATTATGTAAGGAGTCTCTTCTGGACCATTGCTCTAAAAGCGGATGCATGCTTTGCAAAAGATGAGGTCGAGGCTGGCATGGACAGTTTAACCCACAGAGGCTGGTCCCCTCATTCTTTAATTTTTATACTGTGCTGTTCATGTCACCCTTCTGGTGTATGTGGGTGTGCAAGAGTTTTACAATGAACCGTGCAGATTACCAGGAACAGTCTATTTGATATACTATAATTCCATGCTTCTCTTAGTACATTCAGCAAACCAGACTTAAAATAAATTCAGTCATAGTTTTAGAAGTCCCTGGGCCTGGGTTCAGAGTTCATATTCTCTTTACTCCTTACTTGCCTATATAGATGTTAAGACTATATTATATGTTTTCTAAATATTGAAGGTTTTTAGGATTTCATTTATCTTCCAAATAAATTTTTACTAAATTAATATTTTCATAATATCTTTCCATCTAAAAATATATTATCTCTTTCTATTTAATCACAAGGTTTATGGTCTTTAATAAGTTTTTATAATGTGCTTCATAAAAGTTCTGTCCTTTTCTTGTTAGACTTATTCCTGCATATTTTGTATTAATGTAATTGTGATGAGAATATCTCTATTTCTTTGTCTAGCGTCTTATTGTTAAAGTTAAAAAAAATAGGTTAACCATACCAGATTTTCTTAGTCATACTTGTCACTATTTAAAAACAAAAGTCTTGAGGATATTTACTTTTACAATTATATTATTGGCAAAACATGAAAACTGTATTTTTCTTTTATTTACTAAATATATTATTTTCCTGACTACTATATTTACTAGACCTATAAGATAATTTTGCCTAAGATAATTAATATTATCTGTGATTAATAATGATTAAATCTCTAGTTAGTTTCTCATTTTAATGAAAATAGCTTTGTTGTTTGCCATTTAGGATATTTATTCGGGGGTTGATCATTAATCTTCATTTAATTATTTACTTTTAATATTTTCTTAAGGTGTTTTTGTGTGCAATGGCTATTATTATTATTATTTTTTTTTGCCACAGGCTTCTCAATATTTGTTGATCCAAGTCTGATTTTACCCTTTAATTTTTTTTATCTACTTGACTATATTGGTAGAGTGGCTAGGTTAAACCAAGCCTCCATTCTTGGAAAGGTCTGATTGGTCAGGACATATTTTTTTAGATAAGGATTTTCAATGAATTGATAACTATTTAATTAGAATTTTATACTATGATCATAAGTGACGTTGCTCTGCAATTTATTTTTTATGTTCCTATTTCCGTAATTGTCAAATTAGAGCTATCTGGCAATGTAAAATGAGTTGAGGTCTATATTTCTGTAAGCCTTAAGAGCCTTTGAGTAATGTCACAAATATTCCTTAAAAATTGATTAAAACCCAACTGTGGTACCACACATTACCAGGAGATTTTTTTTCATTACTTTTTGTGGTAAAGCCAATTTATTCAAACCTTTTTCTTCTCTTAGATTTTGCAGTTTTATTTTATATGTCCCATCCTTCAACTAATTGCTTGTTTGAAATTGTGCCTATTGTTTTTAAATGACCAAGGGACCAAGATTTTTGAGTATTTGCTAATTTGTAGAATTTTTATTAGTCTTTCAAAAGTATTCAATTGAGTTTCACTTGAACCAGAGGATTTTTAAGCTGGAATAATTTTTTCAAAATCCTCTTTTCCTATGCTATTCTTTTATAGGTGAAAGAATTTAATGAGCTTATGTAGTTTCTATCACTCTTAGTTTGAAATTAGAGAATAAGAGCTTTTATTCTTTCCTGTTGGTTTTGGGATTTTAAAGCCTATGTAAGGGTGGTTGGCTGACTTGTTCAGTAGAGCGTGTGACTCTTGGTCTCAGGGTCATGAGTTCAAGCCCCATGTTGGATGAGACTCGTTGGGTGTAGAGCTTACTTAAAAAAAAAAAAAAGCCCATATAAATTTTCTTGTTTTTCTCATTCAGAGATGATACTGCTGATTTGCAATCTTGGTTGTTTAGTTAAATACATGGTGGTATCTATAAAATAATACATTTTAATTCTGAAATCCTTTCCTTTCTGTGTACCTGTATCTAGGAAAATCACCTTCTGAATATGGTATCTTTTAGTCAAAATAGTTGACTTTCTAAGTTGCCCATCACTTCATGATTATCAGAAGGCAGGATCAGACCTTGACATTGTTCTGCATAGCCTTCCTGGTAAATTTTCAGTTTTCAATGACGCAACCCCTGATAGCAGTTCAGAATGTGTGATCGTTTGAGCGGCTAAGAGATGTTATCCCCTATACATTTACCATGAGTACATTTACTGTAGTTAACATCTAAAAGCAGTTATTTTGTTAATGCTCAGATTAGATCTTTAATTAAGCTTTCATCCCCACTCGCACAGACAACAATGTCAAATGTGTAAGCCCCGGGAGAGACTAAACTCATTCCACGGGCTGGCATCCTTCAGAACTTCGTGAAGAAACTGAAGAATCATGCTCTCAGGAGAATTTCATAAGCGCATGTTGAATATCCAATTGTAAACTTAGAAGCTTCATTTAATTTGATTTCAGATTCTATTTATGACACGACTTAAGCCAATAAAAATATTTGTTTATGGGGGTTAGATCAAGAGTCGACTTTAATCAATTAGATTTTATTTTAGATATTTAATGTTATCCATTTTAAAGAATGTTTGGTTATCTACAGAGCTAAATGGTAAATAAGCAAAAATGTAATTTTCTTTATCTGATTGACAGTTGAATTTGTGCAAGGATAAGATGTAAGAGCAAAGAATTACGAAATATACAATAGTAGAATTTATATCCATGTTACTTTATAGTTGTTATTTTTTTTTTCCAGGGTCATTCATTTATTTCAGGTCACATCGGTTTCCAGGAGTGGTCAAGCTTGGAAGTCCTGTTCTTACAAAAGCACGCACTGCCTCTGCTCCATGTCAGGTAACCTGTTATCGGGATTCGCACTGACCACTCCATGGTTGTAAACTGTTGGGCTTGGGTGACTGGTGCCAGTAAATGCCTGCTATGTTTTACTGCTATTTTCATGATGAACCGAGAGATTTATAAGAGCTATTTCAACATGAAATGTCACGTCCTTTCCAAAGACCATTTGCAACATATAACTTCAACAGTTCTTTTTGGGGGCGTATTAAAGAATATTCCTGTCGTTTTGTATTCTTTCCATGTAGTCCTTTCAGTAGTTTGAAACTGTGGATAACATGCTGCCAAAACTGCTGAGTATTTTGGCCAACAGTGTTAACTAAGTAAAAGAAACTAAGCTACCCAAGTGCTTGTTGAGAGTATGAAGAAAGCATGAAAAAAGGGAGCTATGTGTAAAAAAAAAAATGCGTTTTCTGCAATTTTATTTTCTCCTTTGGTCTTTCTGGTGCCCCGTAGACACAGACCAAGCAATACTTAGGGCATTTCAACAGCACAAGAGACAAGGAAGCCGAGAGGGGCCCTGGAGGTGGACCTGGTTCAAATCTTAGTTTGTAGCAGGATTCTTGCACACAGAGTCATGACACCGAGGCTTTCCTTTCCAGGAAGCAACTTTATTCCAGCCGGCACCGCTCAGTTGGGTTGTACCCAAAGAACTGAGCCCCGAATGCCATGTGGCGTAGTTTTTCGTATATTTTTTACTTTTTTGTCTCCCAGATATGGTAACACACAAACCTGTACTCTGATCAAGCGGTTTCATGTTACAAGGTCATGAAGGATATTGTCATGTACTTAACGAGTCTAGCCAGGTTGCCTTGAGGTTTTTTTTTTTTTCTTTCCTTAGAGAGGGGACCCTACCACCAGTTCTGCCACAGATTACATACTCCCCTTCAGAGTGTCTACACTGGAAGCGTAGCATTAGCATACCTTTTTCACTGGGTTGTCAGGATCAATGTGTCATTAAATAAATTACCCTACAAAGTATCTGGCATATAGTAGATATTTGCTAAACAAAATTCCTTTATTTTCTATAAAACGAACACCTGCATTAGACATTTCTGTTCATCCTGCCTTGTTTTCAGTCCTTTTGAGCGTTCCAGCATGCCCCTAAGCCCTTTAAATTCCCATTTATTTTTTTAGTTACCAGAAAGTAATGGAGATCGATACTGCTGCACACTAAATTCATCATCCGTGAGTGTAGGGGTGCCGCAGGTAGTCAGGTGTTCTTGGTGACAAATTACATATCATTCAGAGGTATAAATCTAATTATATGTTCAGCTTGATATAAATCTGAAGGGGAGTGCCCGGAACTCTTAGTGGATTGCCCTCCCTCTTCCCCTCCCCTCCCCCGCCTTGTTATTTCCTGCCCATTTCTCTCTGTGGGGATTATATTCAGAATACCTGCCTGGACTCCACTTCACCCAAATGCACTCTACAGTTGCCCACCTTTGTTTTATGTCAATTAAATCCTGTGCAATAGATATAGATTTTTTTGAAAGAACTCCAGAAGCATTTACTCCGGTCTGTAAAAGTACTTCACAAACTTACTTAGCCTGAATTCAAGGCCATATACTGAAGTGATGCGATCGTGGCCACTGTTGTATACATAAGACATTGGATGCAAAACAGTACAATGTAGTCTGCCTGTTTTGCAGGAATTTGAAAGTAAACATTAAGAGCTTGATAGAAATTCCTGCGACTCGGTTAGAAATCATTACATTTTTTTCCTATGTAAAGATGATCTATCTGCCTTTGCCATTGTGGTGTGCTGGTAGCCGTTCGTTCGTGGTCAGTGGGATTAGTTTCAATTTACCATGGCTTCCACTTGGGAACGTTTTTTTCCATTGTCACTTAAACTTGGAGCTTAGCTGTGGCGGGGTCTCCCTGAGAGCCATGGGCCATTTCGACGCTTGATGAGTTATTTCTCAGAACCAAACACTCAACCTCCCAAGGCCTCAGTGTTAGTGGTTTTCCTTGCTTTTCAGAAAAGTATGAGTGTTTCAAGGAGCAATTACAGGCTGCCAGAAGAGGTATCTGTTTCTTTTTTTCCCTTTTTATCGGTTTCTGCTTGGATGTTAGTGCTTTTGAGTTAGAAGAAAGGGATATTTGGATTACTTTGTAATACTTTTTGTCTGGGAAGCTGGAGAAGGAAGGTTATTTGTGGTCTGAGATACACAAAACTAATGTTCTTTCCCAACGGAGTATTCTAAGAATGTAGTATCGCTTTTTTGTAAGTCTGTAGTAATGTGTGGTATCTTACGCAACAACGAAACAACCAAATTTGTATCTTCTTGAGTAGTCAGAAAATTCTGTCGAACTTCCTAATTGGAACATACTGATAATAGTTTACACTCGTGGAATAGCAGTGTTCTTCAGTATAACATGGTAAACTGAGGCAGTGAGCTAACTATAGTTGGGTGCTCTGATATAGCTAAAGTCTTCATTTTATGAAATGACACTTTTTTCCCCTGCATAATCATATGACGCTAATACACTTGACAACGTTTTATGGAAAGGACTTTCTTTTTTTTTCTTTTTTTTCCATTTTAATTTTTTTTTAACATAGGCAATTATTTTCCATCATTTACAATACAGTAGTTACAATGACACTCCAAACAGAAAAGCAAAGTAAAAACTCAAAACACCAACTTCTGTTTCATGTAATTAGACTTGTACAGAAATTAGAAGGTTAAGTAACAACTAGTTAATCACCTAATTTCACAGCTATCTGAAGTGGCAATCGTTATATAGCAGCTTATCTATGATACATTCAAGATACATGATACAATTTATTACTTGCCCATAAGCTACAACACAGCCTGCATAATACCTTTCCTTAAATTCCACCTCTATACTACAGTATACTTGGAAAGGACTTTAAAAACACGAAGCTTTCTTCTGAGTCTCCTTTGCCAACAACGGGCTTGTAGAATCATTTTGCACAATTTCCCTAGTCCTTAACCTATAGCCAGCACATGGCATCAACATGCACAATTTTTCTTACACCCCTGCTTGCTCAAGATGTGGACTTTAAAAACTTCAAAAGTCCCTTCAAGTCGCTATTGGAAACTTGGCATGTTCCCTTGAAGTAGCCAGGAGATAGGACACACGGACACATGGGTACCAGAGGCTCCTGATTCTTACTGATGTTGAAGAGCAGTTACTGTTTTTTTTTTTTTAATTTTAAAATGTTTATTTATTTTTGAGAGACAGAGAGCGACAGAGCATGAGCAGGGGAGGGGCAGAGAGGGAGACACAGAAGCCGAAGCAGGCTCCAGGCTCGAGCTGTCAGCACAGAGCCCGACAGAGGGCTCAAACTCTCAGGCCTTGAGATCATGACCTGAGCCGAAGTCGGACGCTGAACCAACTGAGTCATCCAGGTGCCCCTGGTATCATCTCTTTTCAATGCACCCTTCTTTGATTTTCCTTTTAAAATATCTAAAAGGGACTCAAATGAATTAGCACTATCAAAGAACCATTCAAATTTAACTAAGATTTCAGTATAGTTTCATACAATGATAAAAAAAGATTAAAATATGTATTTGTTTTAAAAATGGAGTCATCTACTTATTGACAATCTACAGCAAAATTTTCCTTCTCTAGGATTATTACATGTAGCATGAAGTCTATTCCTAAAAGGCAAAAAGCTAAACAATTGGAAACTACACACTTTAAAAACAAAGTTAATTTCATATTTATAGCATGTGAAAATAAGTCCCATATCCAGTAATCCAATTCATAGTGTATTAAGGATTATGCTTTTGAAGTAAATTCATTACTGACCTTCCTGTTGGAGATACATTGTTGGAAGTTTAGAGCACTTAACAAATGCTCTAAAATGGTATCCTAAATTATAGAGCATTGTAGTAACATTAAAAAATATATATACCATGCAAGGCTGCTTGAAAAAGTTCTTTCCTGGAGACAGTAATAAGGTACATTTGTCCCCAAATCACTGTTTTGTTAATATGCTCATTCTGTTTGAGGATTATTGCCATCTTCTCTTTCACTGATTATTGTTGGTCTTTGTATGAGTTAAGATGTGAACTTTCATATTATTTGACTGGACAAACCTCTTGTGACAGCTTTCAAAGAGACACACAAAACGTTTCTCCCCAGTATGGATGTGTACATGGGTACGCAAATTGTAGTCCAGGGAAAAGCGTTTTCCACACCCTTCAAAAGTGCACCGAAATGGCCTCTCTCCAGTATGAACCAGAAAATGTCTTTTTAGTTTTGCTTTCTCACTGAATGCTTTCCCACATTCTGCACATACATGATCTCGGGGAGCATGAACAAGGAGATGCTTTCTCAGGGAAGCTCTATTCCTTAACTTCTTTGTGCACCCACTCTGAGGACAAACAATTCTTTCAGGAGCATCATATTTCTTATTTTTTGTGGGCTTCTTTCTAGCAAATTCTGAGAACTGTTTAGGATCTGATACATCAGGGCTGGGCATCCCTCCAGGAGGAAGCTTCTTGCCTGTCACATGCTTTGAATACTCAAGCTGCGAATTCTCTACAACAATCTCTTGAGAAAATTCTTGTTTTCCCCGCTTTTGCACAGATTTCAAGGATTTTTCCAGAAGCGAGCTCGCAGTAAGAACCTGTTGAGAAAGCTCTTGTTCTGATTCTTCTTCCAGGTGGTTAAG
>NC_043709.1:117434065-117451731 GCF_006229205.1 Suricata suricatta
CCCCCCCCTTTTTTTTTTACTTAAGTACTGATGTGAATAGTCCCCCTCATCTCTTTCTCCTTCTTTTCTAAAGCATACCTATTAAAATCTACTAAATACAAACTGCTGTAATATAGTCTGTAAGGAATTTTCAACACACATCATGATTTGGCGTTTTGACTTCTCAGTGGGTAGCAGACCGAGAGTCAGGAGAGTCACAGAGGTTGCACACTTGACGAGTGCCTATCTGAAATGACAGCCATATTAATAACTTTATTCAGTGACTTCACTCTTGCCAGTATTAATTTTGAAAAAAAAATCTTAGGAAGGTTTCTTTGTGATAACCTAAAGAATTCTCCTTAAGTCTCTACAACGCCAAGTCTGTTAAAGTAGTAAATTAAATACAAGCCTTAAGCTCTTATCCTATTAAGTATGAATCCCATTGGTATTTACTCTTAATACACTATTGAAATACCCGCCTTAGCACTCGTGATGTACTGAACGACAGTTTGACAGCTTGAAATTCTGATGGGGCATGCATATCTCTTGTGCCACTAAGTTTAGAGCTCTGTTTTGCATATTACCAAGCTTGGGCTGTGCTGAAACTCTAATCTAGCAGGGATCTAAAATTTAATTGTCAGTGAGGAATGTAAATCCTTCCTTTCCATAAATTCTAACCAAACACTTCCATTTGACTTTACATTTCTTACTTATCTGAGTTTAGGGGAACATGGCCCTAATGTCTAAAATGACGTGGATAACCAGAAGGAATTTTTTTGATCAAGTGGTGGCAATTAAGGGGACACTGGAAAACTGTGTGCTACATTGGGACAGAAAATGCTTGATCTCTTAAGCAGGACAACATTTTAAAAGAGCATATACAACTTTTTCACCTGCAATTTCCACTGAAATTGGTACCAACCATGAAATAAATGGGCAGACCACATATATACTAATATCTGTCCATGTAACAAAATAAAACCATAACAGGCAAGGAAAAAACCCGAAGAATTTAAAATATAGTGAAACTGAAAAGGAGTCAGTTTGAATCCAAAGAAAGGATTTTATTTCTGAGAATCCTATGTTGTATTTTCTTAGGGAGTCCTAACACTGAGCTTTTCAAAGACTTAATGAGAAGAAAAAAAAATTGCCGTGTGTCCAAACTTGTTTTTATGGAGATTTTGTTGACATATTTTATTGAGTGAATCAGCCAACCACTGAGGGAATTAAATCCTGCCTCACACAGGTACTAAGTACCTGTTACTGAGTAAATGCTCAGTAACTATTGATTGAACAAATGAGAGTCCTGAATTCCATGTTGTGGCTACTGCTGTCAGCACCCAAAATAATTCCCTCTTTACATTTTCTTTACTACCTAGTAACTGCTCAAACCCTTTAATTATTATGTCATCCCTGATCATGACTAGGAGGTGAAAGGATCACTCTCCCACTCCCAAAACAGGATGTTTTCTTCCTTGAATTAAATTATGAATTGATAGTATTATAGGAGCTCCCAAGTTCTTTTCTTATGTTTTTTTTAATTTTTAATTTTTATTTTTGAGAGACAGAGAGAGACAATGTGAGCAGGAGAGGGTTAGAGAGAAGGAAATACAGAATCTGGAGACAGGCTCCAGGCTCTGAGCTAGCTGTCAGCACAGAGCCTGATGCAGGGCTCAAACCAATGAACCATGAGATCATGACCTGAGCTGAAGCTGGACACTTAACCGACTGAGCCACCCAGGCACGCCAGGAGCTCCTAAGCTCTTTGATAATGTCCTCAAAGGAAAGGATTGATGAAAAGTACTTATTACAGTTTTCTTTTATCAGAGAAAGTAATTTTTCAAGAAAACATTATTTTTTGGTTTGTGGTTTGAGACATCAAGGAGAATACATAAGTAAAACCTGATTTTGCACACTAAGAATGTGTACCTCCCCTGATATATAAGAAGCAAGAGAGAAAGGTCTTTTCATAGAAGGAAAGACCACGGAAACTTCCTTGGAAGCGGAATGGTACTACCCATGACGGTGTGGACAAATAATGTGTTCTTAAACTTGTCTTGGTGCTGACTAGTGTCTTCTGTCCTTCGACATCTTATGGCATGTGATTAACAGCTTTACCAGTTAGTAGAGCTGCCCTAACCTTTTCTTAAGGGGAGAATGCAAAGGACATGGTTAGCGTTATCTGAGCTTGCGTATTGGAGGAAAGGGGGGTTGGGGAGATTCTGTTGAACAGCAGAATGGCTTGTGATAATTTTGATTGTAGCAAAGTTACTGGAGACAGGTAGCTGGAATATTGATATCATTCAAAAACATTTTCCACAGGTGCGATTTTGGTATCATTTGTCTCAGCATGCACGTCTCTCGGTCTTTACACGAACATCACTGGATGGGGATTTGCAAAAGCAAGGTGATCTAACTGGAGTCGCCACATCTCAGTGGAAACAAGCAAAAATCGATCTCTCTGTGAAGCCTGGAGAATCTGCTCTACCTTTTCAGGTAAGCAAGCACGTAAGAAATTAATACAACTCAGCAGAGGATGCTAATTTAATACAATTTTTTTCAGAGAACAATACACATAACATATAAGTTCAGAAAGTAATAAAACAGGCACATTCACAATCAGAGATGAGTACAAACATTAAGTTGACCTGAGTACTCAAGACTTATGTGTGGAGGTTTAGCGAAAGCAGAGATAAGAATTGAATAGGAAGAAGAAAAGAACACAAAGAGTTGAGCAGGATGGCATGGCAAAGAGAAGAATAATTTAATAGGAAAGTATTTATGTTTTAAGTGAGGATGGTGGATTATAGGAGGTACTGAAAAAACCTGACCAGGCTCACATTTTAATTCTGATGCTTGGGGCGTCTGGGTGGCTCAGTCAGTTGCACGTCCAACTTCGGCTCAGGTCATGATCTCACTGTTTGTGGGTTTGAGCCCCGTGTCAGGGTCTGTGCTGGCAGCTCAGAGCCTGGAGCCTGCTTCTGATTCTGTGTGTCCCTCTCTCACTGGCCCTCCCCTGCTCGTGCTATCTCTCTCTGTCTTAAAAATAAATAAATGTTAAAAAAAATTAATTCTGATGCTTTATTTTCTGCTGCCCATTGATATTGAAGATTTTAAAAAATGACTATTTTTAGCTGAGAGAGAGAAAGGGAGAGAGTACATGCAAGATGAGGAGGGGCAGGGGAAGAAGGAGAGACAGACTCCTGAGGAGGTTCCACCGGCTGTCAGCACAGAGCCTGATGAGGTTCGCAATCCCATGAACTTGAGTTAAAATCACAAGTCAGATGCTTAACTGACTGAGCCACCCTGCTGCCCCAATATTGAGGACTTAAAAAATTTTTTTTTAACATTTATTTATTGCTGAGAGACAGAGACAGATCATGAGCAGGGGAGGGGCAGAGAGGGAGGGAGACACAGACCCCAAAGCAGGCTTCAGGCTCTGAGCTAGCTGTCAGCACAGAGACCAATGCGGGGCTTGGTCCCACAAACCACAAGAAGATAACCTGAGCTAAAGTTGGACACTTAGCCAACAGAGCCACCCAGGCGCCCCTTGAGTTGACTTTCAGTTAACCTTTTAGGTCATTTTCTTGGCTGATAATAAAAGAATGGAACTGTAGCTAATCAAATGGGTGCCCAAATGGGCCTGGCTACCTTCTGGATGACATTTGAAAAGAGCGATGTTAGAAACTAGATTGGACGATATAGGTGAAAACGCAGTTTTCAAAGTTCGGTGGTCTGAGTTCTGATCTCTGTTCAGCTCATGGGTTGGTGATTTCAAATTCCATCTTTGAGCATCACATTTCTCTATCTGTGAAAACACACAGTGATGATTAGAGTAATGCTTTTGGGGAGTCTGAATATTAAGGAGAAAGTTAAGATGATGGCTATGAACATGGGCTCTGGATTCAGGGGCTCAAGCCAGGTGTGCAATTACGAGGTAAATGCTTAATCCTTCAGCATTTGTTTATTCTGTGAATGTAGCTGAGGTCATTGTTGGAGTGTTGGGAGCCCCTAATAACCTCATTTGTCCTCATTTCTATACCCGTTAAGAAAAATATCAAGGTCAAACAATGACCAAAATATTTTAGAAAAGCTGCCTTTACCATGGTCAGTCGTATATTTAAATAGCACTTCACCTTAGAATACACAGATTGACCCAGAGAACAATGGACGTTGCCAGGGAAATCCAGGACTCACACATTTTTGAGAAACCTTTTACTGTTAGCCAGAGCTAACATCAGGGTGCGTCCGTCTAAGAGTGGGAGTTGGAGAGACGAAGAGCATGAGTTTAGCACATCTAGCTTATTCTAACATCGCTAATCAGTCAGATTGTCCGCTCCATGGGAAAGTCATGGGTCAGGAACAGCAATGTTACTACAGGGAAATTCCTGTCCCTGGAAGTTGGAGGAATAGGGAATACATATGGACTCCTGGTCTGCGTTATCTTCTTTATAGAACTCTTGTAACAACTGAATGATGTATACACATGAAGCACATCGGAGGTATTCTGGCATTGAGCGATCACACAAAGGTAGCCATTATTGCTGTGATTATCACTTGGATGTCATCTAGGAATAGTAGATACTCAATAAATATTAGTAGTCGTTATTTGGAAGAGAAGTTTCCTCTTCACCAGAACTCTAGGGTCAATGATTAGAAACTGCTTCAGTCAGTGAAGGTCTCTAAACTCCCTGATTCTCAAGGGTCATATTTATGATTCCCCTCCAATATCTGGTGGACAAAAATGCTATGAATCTAATAACTCTTCATAGGAAAGCAGTCATTTAAGCGTCAATCCCCATTACATGTGACAGGACAGACAAAAATCAGAACAATCCAATTCCTTGCTTCACTTACTTATATTCTGTATAACAGTTTTTTTTCACTAGGTTTGCTTTTAGTTAGAATGGAACTTACCATGGAGATCTTTGAGAATCCATTGTTAATTGACATTATTGGGAGTTAGACAGAATGTCCTTCTCCACATAAAAACCTGCACGTGAATAATTATTCATGATTTCCTTGTGATTGTCCGAACTTAGAAGCATCCCTGTTCTTCAGTAGGTGAGTTGATAAACTGTCATTCTTCCAGACAGTGAAATATTATTCAGTGTTAAAAAGAAATGAGCTATCAACTCATGAAAAAACATAGGGGAACCTCAAGTGCATGTTACTAAGAGAAAGAAGCCAACCTGAAAAGGCTACATGGCTGCATGAGTCCAACTATCTGGTATTGTGGAAAAGGCAAAACTGGGGAGACAATAATAAGATCAGTGGTGGCCAGGAGTTGGGGGGGTGGTGCAGGGAGACAGGAGGGCTGAACAGATGCTGCACAGAGGATCTGCAGGCAGTAAAATAGTCTGTATGACAGTACGATTATGGATAAATGTTTTCTTACATTGGTCCAAACCTACAGAATGCACAACATCAAGAACAGATCATGATAAAAGCAATGGACTTTGGGTGATGAGGAGGCTCATCAGCTGTAACAAAGGTCTACGCTGGTGGGCGGAGGGTTGATGACATGGCCGGGTGGGCGGGAGTCTGGGCCTGGGTTGGGCGGCAGGTATAGCGCAAAACTCCGCCCTCGCTCCTCAGTTTTGCGATGAACCTAAAACTGCTCTAAGAATCTCAGTAAATGAAACCAGAATCTTCTGTTGGAACTGGTTATTTGAGAGATATTTTGAGTTAAAATGCATGCCGGTCCTTTCCAGGCCTGGGGGCACTCATTAACCTATCATCCTTATTGAAGAGATTCAGCACAGCATCATTTGGTTTTCCTCTTTAGTGTTTCTGTCTTTGGGGTTCTGTTTTTGTTTTATTTTGCTTTGTAGTGCAAAGTGAGATGATGCTTTATTACCTGGGGCATGTTAACTGGTTTGGAGGTTGACCAGTGTGTTTGATAGGATTTTATATTTGGCAGCAGTGCATTTGTGATGCTGTCTTTTTTTTTAGAAAGAAACCATTGCTTTTTTTTTTTTTTTTTCTAATACGTTTGTTTGTTTATTTTGACTGGGGTAGGGGCAGAGAGAGACAGAGAATCCCAAGCAGGCTCCATGCCTGTGGAGGGGCTCAATCTCACAATCATGAGATCATGACCTGAGCCAAGATCAAGAGTCAGATGCATAACCGACTGAGTCGCCCGGCAGTCCTTATTTGTGACCCTTTCTGAATAGCTCTGCTCTGCTTCATTCCTCTCATGGGGTCTCAGCACCTCCTCTTGGCTTTTCTCCCTCCCCAGGTGGGGATCCTAATCCACACCCATCGGCCTCAGTTTAATTATGATGGCTTTTAGGGGAGAGAATGGTCCTGGGTTCTCGCTGGGTCTTAATTCACCCCAGAAGTTTTCAGTCTCTACTTCTGTCCCTCCCAATCCTGTTAGATGGCTGTACTACACATTTGTTTTGGTAACTGAAGGTGAGTTAAAAGTAAGAATTCTCTCAGATTTCATCATTAAGAAGCCCACCAACGGTCCACAGTCTCTAATCAACAACTTGGAAAATCAAAATTTGGAAAACAGTCAGCTTTTTTTTTAAGTAGTTTATTATCAAATTAGTTTCCATACAACACCCAGTGCTCTTCCCCACAAGTGCCCTTCTCCAACACCACCACCTTTCCCCCCGCTTCAGCCCTCAGTTCGTTTTCGGTATTCAATAGTCTCTCAGGTTTTGCTTCCCTCTCTCTCTTTCCCTCTTCCCCTCCCCCTGGTCCTCCATTAGGTTTCTCCTGTTCTTCTCTTAGACCTATGAGTGCAAACATATGGTATCTGTCTTTCTCTGCCTAAACAGTCAGCTTTTGAAAAAAAAATTTAGAGGCAAAACATAACCTCACCTGAGCCCATGTGAGCTCTTTAGACAATTCACTTAGTGAGATGTTTGACTATATCATGCTGCCCTGATCGCCTGGAGAGGATCATGTGATACACACAGTATGGGTTAGATTAACATTCTCATCTCTGAACTATTCAACTTTCAAAACCTAGCCGTCCCCAAACACTTTAGATAAGGAATCGCTGGCCCGTGTTCACATTCTAATGTGAATTTATACAGACACACAAACACATGATGCGTGAAAATACACAGTTACACACATTGATATATGCACATGGTAGTACTTAATACATTATTACATGTATATTAAATATTTCAGACAAGGAGAACGTGCAGAGAGAGGCGAACGTCTTTGTGTTCACACCTCAAATGAACTGTTAGCATTTTGTTTGTGTATAGTGATAATACCCCCATTTGCACGTAAAGATACAGCTTTTCTCCTCTTTGGACCCCTTTCTATTCCTTGTCCTCTGCTGGAAAAAAAATTGCAGAGATTATGTTGGCTTTAGCCTGATTTCTCTAATGCATTTTAAAAATATGAAATATGCATAAGAATTCTAGGTAGGTGCAATTCTTGTTTTTTAATGTTTGTTTATTTTGAGAGAGAAAGCAAAGAGAGAGAACATGAACAGGGGGAGGGGCAAGGAGAGAAGAGAGGGAATCCCAAGTAGGTTTTGTGCTTAGTTAGTGCAGGACCAGACTCGGGGCTCAATCTCACAAACCTTGAGATCATGATCTGAGCTGAAATCGAGAGTCGGACACTTAACTGACTGAGCCACCCAGGGACCCCGAGGTCAGTGTGATTCTACTTCATTCTTTTATCAACAACAAAAACAGAAGTTACTCTACCTACAAATAGTTTTTAATTTTTTTAAATTTTTTAACATTTATTTATTTTTGAAAGACAGAGAGACAGAGCGTGAGTAGGGGAGGGGCAGAGAGAGAGGGAGACACAGAATCCGAAGCAGGCTCCAGACTCTGAGCTGTCAGCACAGAGCCCAACGTGGGGCTTGAACCCATGAACCATGAGATCACGACCGGAGCCAAGGCTGGACCCTCAACCAACTGAGCCACCCAGCGCCCCTATACAGTGTAGTCTAATCCGAACACTGAGAAAGAGAAAGGCATCCAACAGTATGACCTCTATGTGTCCTTCAAGCCATGAGCCTCTGGTGCGGTGCTGTCTGGCCTCTTGCTATCTCTGGTAGCCATCACAGCAGAATACAGATCACTTTGAGTTTCTTAGGAATAAATACCCCTAGTTAGGTAGGTCTTTCATTCTTCCTGGTAGAAAAAGACAAAGCTTACTCTTTATTCTATAAGAACAACAAATTAACAGCGTTCAGTATTCTCTCCATTTCCTGTATGGCTTTTTATTGGAAGAATGGAAGTCAAATAGGGTTAGGATTCTTTTCAATATTCCAAGTTTAAAGTTGGCCTGCTCACTTGATATGTTGAACTTTTATAGAAAACTATTCACTTCATTTACACTTTCTTTTCCCCCTAACTGCTGTTCTTACTTTTAATATCTAAAGGTCATACTTCTGAGTACTGTCCATTGATTTCCAGCTGCTTTACTTTGAGTTTCCTATTAATACATAATCGTGTCATATTTTAGACTTCTTTTTAAAACAACCCTTTTGTGAAATTTTCCACAATGATTGATGCCATGTTCTCTCCTTATCAGCCCATGATATAAATCAATAACAATTTCCTGACATTATTCGAAGATTCAGTGAAGAGTAAGATTTATAATACAATTGTAAAAGCTGGTCCAGTCTCTGTAAAGTTACAATGTCCTCAGCCTTCTTAATTCAGAACTGCACTGAATATTAGTTCACCAGGTAACTCTGTTCTACAGTATCTACTTAAGACCAGTTATCCTTTTATTTTATTCTGAAAATGCAGTATAGCATAATCAGTGGCTCAGGTTACGTATTTTTCTTATTAGATGTGTGACCTGCAACCAATTACTTTACCTCTGAAGCTTCTGTTTCTTAGCTTTAAAATGAGGATGAAAATAGGACCATGTTCACAAGGTTGAAAAAGTGAAAGTGCTAGGTATGTAGTAACCTTTACATAAGCTTGCCTTATGATTGATACTACTGTAATTCAAAATTGCTATATTCCAGCTTTTCTTTACTTGTTATAATCCTACATTCTCCATTTCCTCTTAGATTTGTATTTTTTTTTAAAACAAGGTATCAAAGATTCAAAATCTAAATGTGCTAGTTGAGTATTTCTCTGGAAAGGCTTACCTTGGTTTCTCAGATATCAAAAGCAATCACTTGATTATGAGCAACATTTACAAATAGTTTGGTTCCTGAAAGAAAGAAAAAGAAGAAGAAATGATTTTGCTTTTTCAGGGAGTAATATAATATCACTGAATAAAACAAGTGTCAGCAAGATCCTGAAAAGTCGTTTTAGAAGGGAGGGGTCTCTGCAAATCTCTTGAAATTTAAATTCTCAAATTTCCTTGAGAATCTTATAAAATGAAGTTTTCACTTTTCCTTCCTTCATGGTTGAAATACCCATGGTTGAAATATTTCTTCTGGGTGAGCTCTTTCTCACTTACTGATTACTAGTTGGCTCTGTAGTTCCCAAGGGAACTGCCTTTGGGCACAAATCAAAAGATCAGCTGAAACAAGCAATACAAAATAGAAATAGCCAAGATGATTTTGGAATCATCAGATGGTATTATTTATAGACGTAAGATACATTTTTAAAGGAAGCAATCATTTTTCTTTTTAAATGTGGAATATTTTAATTCATGGTAGAATTGTAATGTTTCATTTTATAGTTCTGAATTTAATTCTATAGTAAGAAGCAAGCACAGGTATAGATGACCTAAAATCATTTTTATTTGGCTTTGGAAGTAACATGTTATACTAACATTTTAATATGAATGTCCAAAAGTCTAGAGGTTCCCTTCAGACAAAATGATATAACCATATTCTACAAACCTATTCCATAGTTCTATTGTTCCAGGGCCCCACTCACTTTATTTAAAAAATAGGAACATGTACTACCTCTCTGGAGGCCTGGAGAAATACCCCAAACATGCTTTTCTCCAGCTTTCCTTTAAGTTGTACAAAGCTTCGGGGCACCTGGGTGGCTCAGTCAGTTGAACGTCCGACTTGGGCTTAGGTCATGATCTCACCATTCATGGTTTCAAGCCTCGTGTCGGGCTCTGTGCTGACAGTTCAGAGCCTGGAGCCTGCTTCGGATTCTGTGTTTTTCTCCCTCTCTGCCCCTGCCTCGCTGTGCTTCATCTCTCTCTGTTTCTCAAAAATAGATAAACATTAAAAAAAATTAAGTTGTGCAAAGCTTCAGATATAATGGTCAATAAAGGCTTGTCTAATTAGTCTGAAGAATTAAGCATCTGTATTTAAGTTGACTTTAGTTCAGGATGAATTCTAATAATGAATAAAAGGCAAAAATCCTTCAAAATTAGAGCTGTCCAAAACAAATCACCATAACTTAATGGCATTAGGCATAATGTATTTCTCAATTACAGTGCCTGTGTATATTATATCAAAATCCTTCTTTAAAACCTGTTATTATTTTCTGCCTTTTGTATGAAGTCCAAATATCTTAGTGGATTAAGAATCTATACACACACAAAAAGCAGTTCTATTTGAATTTTAAAAATCATTAAAATTATACACATCTCATTATAAAGTATCAGAAATTGTAGATAAGGCAATAGTCCCTTCTAACCTCATAGTCTTTATCTTGAGTTTAGTATAGACATTATTTTTACTTCTGGAGCCTGTTCTATTTATTCTATTATGTAATATATATGTATATACCACATATATCTAGAAAACCATTGTGATTTTAGCTTAGTAGAATCATACTATAAAGTTTTTTCTGTAATTTAGTTTTTCACCTAGAAACGCCTATTAATGTTCATTCCATATTATTACATAGATATTATTTTTAACTGGCATGGTAATCCATGGTCTATATAACCAACCATTTATGTTTTGATTCACATTAAAATTTTTCCATTTATTTGCTATCAAAACCAACATTGAAGTAAACATTTCTAGAAAGTCTGTGTGTATTCCTATGGATGTCTCTCTAGTATAAATGCTGAGAATCTTTTTAGCGTGAGCTATTTTTCTTTTTAATAGATGGCATCAAATTGCCCTCTATTTGGGCTGTACCAGTTCATGCAATTGGTTTGTTCCACCTATTACTTAATTCAGCATTCTCTCTCTCTCTTTTTTAAATGTTTGTTATTTTTGAGATAGAGACAGAGACAGAGGCAGAGGGTGAGTGAGGGAGGGGCAGAGAGAGGAAGACTGAATCCGAAGCAGGCTCCAGGCTCTGAGCTGTCAGCACAGGCCTGACATGGGGCTTGAACCCACAGACATGTGAGACCATGACCTGAGCTGAAGTCAGACACTTTACTGACCCAGCTACCCAGGTGCCCCAATTCATTGTTCTCTGAAAATCCTTCAGCGTGTGCGAGGAAAAGGTTTCACTCTAACAGTTCCTTGCTGGGTCTGAAAATTAAACAGATTGAAACATACAAAATTATTTAATGTAAATCTTACCCGACACTGGAGCCTTAGTAAGGACATAAAGACCACAAGAAACAGTTAATCCTGAGCCTTTTGCATGAGGTTCGATGAAGAGTGGATAATCGTGGAAAGACGTGATAGGGCAGAGTGTGAGCTGAGTGTAGTAAACTGGGAGAAACTTTGCAAGGCTTGTCCGTTCACATACCTCTGTGTGTGTGTGGTTTTGTCTTCCCAAAGCAGGGTGCTCCTTCCCTCCAGTTAGAGAGGGTGGGCCCCCGTCCCATGAAGGTATTATGATCCAAAAGGTCATCCTGCACGTGCCAATTCTTAAATTCCTTCAGCTTGAAGTATGCAATATGCCCAGGACTCCATATCTGGGGAAAGCACGTCTGGAACCCCAGCACCTTACAGCACCCAAAGTGCGCACGCATATGTGCCTCCAGAGCGAGCACGGCACCCCGAGTGTTCTCATTGTGCCATACGCTTCACATCTCCGTGCTTTGCTTGTAACGTTACCAGTTTCTCTAACAAAATCTGAGGCAGCAGTCACAACTGAGGCAATTTATTACTCGTTATTAGGTAATTACTATTTTTACCACCTTTTTTTTTTTTTCAAATTTTGTCTCACATGCTTGGCAGAAATAATGAAGTGATTTTCTTTGATCCTCCTAGTATCTTTCGCATATGTCTTTGTAGAGCTTTTCTGGTCTAGTTGAGTTGTCAATGCATCATACCAAGTGAATTGTAAGATCTTTGGGATCTGAGGTCCGCTCTGAGAAGATGGAGATGCTCACCTACAGTGTCCTAGACCGGCGGTCCTGCTGCACATCTTTAAGACTCCCCACATAATTTCTCTCTCCATTTTTTTAAAATGCTGGATTAACAACAGAATAATGTGATTAACAAGAAAGAAAACAAATTATATCAGTCATTATTCAGAGTGTTAGAATAAATTAAATTTAAACACCTCTGACTGCTTTAATTTATGAATATTAACTACCGTATGTGGTTATTGATCCTATGCTTTACCTCATTAAGTCAGGTTCTGTATATGTATACATAATATATATTAGTATTTAAATATTCTAATTCAAAACGAATCATTGCCTCCAGCAGACCCATTACAAATGAATTCATATCTCAATTAAATTGAGTTGTAAACCACACAGTTGATTACCCCAAAGAGCTCATTTTAAATGCATGTGACTCTTAATGGCTCCAATGGGAAGGCGACCCTTCAGTTGTGATGAATGTTTCAACTTTTAATTGAAACAAGGTTACCTAAGACATTAAGGTTACATGAGGTGCTGTCAAAGCCCTTATGGCTTTGTAAATTTATAATTTGAATGTTCTGGTCAAAACGCTTTTCTAAAATTAGGTTGAAAGGTGGAACAGTTGCAAATAAGGTTTTTTACACAAAGATCCACTATTGTAAGTCATTTAAGGTGTATTTTTTAATCATTTGTTTTTCTGTAATTATAGTTGATTTTAGAAGCTACTGTTTTCTCATCAAATGCTACTGCTGCTCTAGATGACGTCAGTATATCCCAGGAATGTGAGATTTCAGAGAAGTCACTCCCAGATACCAGCATACTAGGAAAAGGTGAAGTTTTTTTTTTTTTTGTAGTCACTGCAGTATTGAAATAATTAGTTCCTTCTGATATCAAACTTTAAAATGTATTAGAACCTTTCAGTAATATGGGTCTCTAATAGCTAATACCAGGATGTGGATTATATCACATATCCTTCAAAACTGCAACATATTTTTGAAATATGTATGTGCTGTATCACAGTTTAGGCCTTAGAGACCCTTCAATACTATGATACCCTTGTGGCTAAAACTGTCACAGAGAGTTTTTTAGTTATAAAATTATGAAAGAATTTTAATTATGTTGCATATTATAAAAACACTTCTATAAAAATTTAATTCTATTTTAATTTTGTTTGGCACTTCAAATGAATATATAATGAAATTCATGTTTCAGAATCACATAGGAGTTCAAAAAAAAAAAAACTTACAGGGTTTGGGAAGGCAACTTAAGGCCAGCCAAAAATTTAAATCCTGACCCTAACATTCTTTAAGTTTAGAACATAATATTTTCAAGTAACAGATGGAGTTTGGCTAATTCTTTGACTCAATATTTTGTAGACCATTTCAATTAAGGGACAGAAAGACTGTCATAAAAATCATACAGGCATTTTTGAAAGTCTAACCATTATTTAGACTCTGAGAATGGATTGAAATAGCACACACTATGCCTGTGGTCACTTTGTCATTCAAACACTGACTGATGTTTCCCTTTGATCCCTCCTACCCACGACTTCGTTAATAAATAGACAACATTAAGGATTTTGCCTGAAAACGATCACACTTTATTATTATTTTGTCTGTATATACGAACATTATTTGCATTTAGAAATCAGGCACATCATATATTCTGAAGTTATGTTTCATTAAACAACAAAACTATGTTGCACTCTTCCAGGAACCAAATGCAATAATCATGGATAATATAGGAGAAACATTCAGGGATTGAGAACTGGATTAAAGAAATTTTAATTAATAGTCATTTATTCTAAAGACATCTTTCATGGGTGACATTGGACAATTCCGTGTACTAACTTTATATGGTGCCATGTATTTATTCAGAACGTGTGTTCTGAACTTATAGTAAACCTTTCTAAGCTCTGTGTGTGTAGTGGTTCTGATAGACATTGAGGAGTGCAAAACAACAGATTTAATGATTAGTGTTTTTGAGGATTAAACAGAATTACCTTATTTCTGTTATTAACATTTTCCTTTTCCTAATCAAATACGACATTATCAGAATTGGAGTAGCAGGAAGTCGACATTGAAGAGAATGTAACTGGAGGCAAGAGTGTGGTTAAAAGTTTAAAATTATCACTAAAATTAACATTAGCAGAAGTCTCTGAGAGCACTTGATCTCCCTTATAGAGAAATCTTTTCAGATAGTAAATCAAAACTTACTTTATGTGATTTTCAATCCATATATCATCTTGGTTAGAGCATAATTCTTTTTTTTTCTTCAATTTTTGTTTTAATGTTTATTTATTTTTGAGAGACAGTGTGAGCTGTGGAGGGGCAGAGAGAGACACAGAATATGAAGTGGGCTCAGGACTCTGAGCTCTGAGCTGTCAGCACAGAGCCTGACACGGGGCTTGAATTTATGAGCTGTGAGACCAGTACCTGAGCCAAAGTTGGATGCTTACCCAACTGAGCCACCCAGGTGCCCCAAGTTAGAGCATAATTCTAATTAGGCCAAAATTATATGACTTTTTCCTGAAAGGCCAATTGTTTTACACAAAGAGGAAAAGAAACACTTTTTTTTTTACTGTTTTTGCAAATTTGCCCAATAGGTAATTGTAAGATCTCCCTTGTGGAATTTAGTATCATTACTGGGGAGAAACTTAGGGATGGCACTAGAATAGGCTTAAAACAATAAGGCAAGTCCCACCGGTAGGAATTATGTTTGTGAGGCAGAATGGCCAGAGATTTGCCTAGACCCTGTATTTGAATTAAAGCCTTGGAAGACTTTAATAAGCATACAAATGGCTATAACAGTTAAGAGAATTCTTAGTGCCATATGTATACATTTGAAGCACATACACAGGATGAAAACAGAATTCTGATTTGGCCTTTTTATCTAGCTTCTGTATCTTCAGCATATTTAAAAGCTAGTATTCATAAAACAATTATACATTCCATTTATTTGTTGAAGGGGAAGGGTATGTTTTATCCTCTCTGTCTCTTAATTTTGAAGCTGGATTTGTTCCACGTGAGGATGCAGGCTGTATTTCATCCAGCAAGTTCTGTGATTTTACATCTGATTGCCCAGATGGAGCAGATGAAGCCAATTGTGGTGAGTCAGTACTTTTATCACTTAGTCCTTTGGCGAAGACTTAAGTGCGCAGTGGTCCCCACTTATCCTTGGAGGAGACATTCCAAGACGCCCAATGGTGCCTCAAGCCACAGTACCAAATCCTGTATACACTATGTTTCTTCCGATACATACATATCTATGATAGAGTTTAAGTTATAAATTAGGCATAGTAACAGATGAACAAGTATAATAAAATAGAACAATTATTACAATGTACTATAGTAAAAGTTATGTGAATGTGGTTTTTCTCTCTGAAATGTCTTATTGTACTTACCCTTCTCGTTATGATGCGAGTTGATAAAATTCCTACTTGATGAGATGAAGTGAGGTGAACAGTGCAGTCCTTGTGACATAGTATTAGGCTACTATTGAACTTAAAAAAAAATAATTCCAGTGTAGTTAGCATATAGTGTTCTATTAATTTCAATTGTACAATATAGTGATTCAAGATTTCTGTATGTCAGTAGGTGCTCATCACAATAAGTGCACTCCTTAATCCCCATCATCTATTTCACCCATCTCCCTAGCCATCTTCCTTCTGATAACCATCAGTTTGTTCTCTCTAGTTAAGAATCTGTTTCTTTCTCTTTTCCTCCTTTTGCTTATTTTGTTTTGTTTCTTAAATTCCACATAAGAGTGAAATCATATGGTATTTGTCTTTGTCTGACTTATTTCACTTAGAATTATACTCTCTAGCTTCATCTATGTCATTACAGGTGGCAAGATTTCGTTCTTTTTATGGCTGAATAAATACAGAACAAATATGAATATGAATAAAAAGTTATGTGAATTTTTTTATTCATTCATCAATCAATGGACAGCTGGGTGGCCTCCATAGTTTGGCTATTGTAAATAATGCTGCTATAAGCCTAGGGGTGCATGTTTTCCTTCAAGTTGGTGTTTTCATATTCTTTGGGTAAATGCCCAATAGTGTGATTATGGGATCATAGAGTAGTTTTATTTTTACATTTTAGAGGAACCTCCATACTGTTTTTCATAGTGGCTGCACCAGTTTGCATTTTTATCAGCAGTGTTTGAGGGTTTCTTTTTTCCATATCCTTGCCAATACTTGTTTCCTGTGACTTTGATTTTAACTACTCTGACAGATATGAGGTGATACCTCAGAGTTTTGATTTGCATTTCCCTGATGATGTGTAACATGGAGCATTTTTCATGTGTCGATTGGACATCTTGCTGTCTTCTTTGAAGAAATGGTTAGTCATGTTTTTTGCCAATTTTTTAAATTGGATTATTTGGAAGATTGTTTTTTGATGTTGAGTGTATGTTCTTTATATATTTTGGATACTAACCCTTTATTGGATATGTCATTTGCAAATATCTTCTATTCAGTAGTTTGCCTTTAAGTTTTGTTGATTGTTTCTTTTGCCGGGCAGAGACTTATTTATTTTTTTTAATTTTTTATGTTTTTTTTTTTAAATTTATTTTTGAGAGAGAGAGTGTGCAAGCAGGGGAGGGTCAGAGAGAGAGAGGGAGACACAGAATCTGAAACAGGCTCCAGGCTCTGAGCTAGCCGCCAGCACAGAGCCTGATGTGAGGCTCGAACCCATGAACCGTGAGATCATGACCTGAGCCAAAGTTGGATGCTTAACCAACTGAGCCACCCAGGCACCCCATGAGACTTAGTTTGATGTAGTACCAATTTTCCCATTCAGTAGGTTGCATAAAAAATGATAAGATACCTAGGAATAAACCTAACCAATGTGAAAGACCTGGGCTTTGAAAGTTATAAAACATTGATGAAAGAAATTAAAGACAACACAAAGAAATAGAAAGATTGGATTGGAAGAACAAATATTATTGAAATGTCTATGCTATCCAAAGCAATCTATAGATTTAATATGGTCCCTATCAAGATACCAAAAGCATTTTTTACAGAACTAGAACCAAAAATCCCCAAATTTATTTGGAACTACAGAAGACCATGAATAACCAAAGCAATATTGAAAAAGAAAGCTGAAGGTGTCACAATTCTGGACTTTAACTTATATTTCAAAGTTGTGGTAATCAAAACAGTATGGTGCTGGCACAAAAATGGACACATAGATCGATGGAACAGAATGGAAAACCCAGAAATACACCTACAATTAATTGGTCAGTTAATCTTTGATAAAAGGGGCAAAAATATTTAATGGGAAAGAGTCCGTCTCTTCACCAAATTGTGTTGGGAAAATTGGATGGCTACGTGCAAAAGAATGAAACTGACCACAGATGTACTACATACACAGAAATAAGTGCAAAATGGATTAAAGATCTAAATGTGAGACCTGAAGCCATAAAAATCCTAGAGAAGAGCACAGATGGTAATGTCTTTGACATCAGCTGTAGCAACATTCTTCTAGATAAGCTTCCTGAGGCAAGGGAAACAAAAGCAAAAATGAAGTATTGGGACTACATTAAAATAA
>NC_043709.1:117451831-117481904 GCF_006229205.1 Suricata suricatta
TCTCTCTCTCTCTCTCTCTCTCTCTCTCCCCTTCCTCTGCTCTTACTCTCTTTCTCTCTCAAAAAATAAATATTTAAAAAATGTAAAAGAAACCATTGAAGACAATGAAGTCAGGTAAGAGGAAAGGTTATAAGAATATCACTTTCTATTGATCACCTGAAATGAAACTCCAATAGTTTTTAGTCAAGACAGTGGATAGGCGTGGGCATTTTTGTGAGGCCTGGTGGAGCATCCAGTGCAGAATACAGATCAGGTTGATGAGGAAAATCAGGGGCGTTGTTGGGTCTGGTACATTGGCAAGGTAAGTTGTACTCTGACTTATCACCCACTTATACTGAGCATCTACTCTATACCTAGAGATTCACTGAAGTATAACAGGTGATGATTTCCTTCAAGAAGCGTAGTCCATTGGGTAAAAAAAATGCATTGTGTATAATAGTGTTGCATTATAACTAGATGTATAAAGCTCCATTACAACTCTAAGGATTACAGAATACATTCTTTAGATGGTAGAATGTCTCAGCAGAAATTTCTTAAAATGTTTTGTTTTATCTTGCAATATTAGAAGAACTGCCCACTGAAAGTACTGCGGAGAGTAACAGTTGTAAACCTTTCTCTGAATACGTAAAGACTGCTACCAAAGGTACATGGTTTGAGAAGTTTTTCTATATGAACTCCTGTAATCATGAAAATAAATATATGAGGTCACTATTATTAGCCTCATTTTACAGACTTTCTTAACAGTTATTGTCCATTCAGGGGACAGAAACCACACTAGTAATTTGAACAAGGAAAGTGTCATGAAAGAATTATTATGTAACTTAAAAATGTAGTTACCTACAGCAAGAAAAAGAATAATAAAGAAGAAAGGAATGGTGGATGTGAGTCAACTATTATGTCTAGTGCTGAGCCAGAGAATCCAGGAAAGGAATGAATTGGATGAGTGCACTCTCCCAGTATCCCAACAATGACATTAATACTTTATTGGAGAGGGTGTTACTGGGACCCACTGGATATTGCTGGGATATTGTGGGCTAGATTTGGTTAAGAGCTGGTAGGCCAGGGGAGAAATTATCCAACAAGTTGCCTGCAAAACCCACTGAAGGGTGACTGTAAGTGGGTCACTTTAAGTTGCCGGAAATCATGGGGGAAAAACAAAAGCAAACAAACAACCTTCCCCAACATACATGGAACCATACATACCATACTATGCTTTATAATATCCATCCAGTGCTGTCTGCTAACAAAGCCAAACATTATATGAGCGATTCAAAAGAGAAATGTTTACAAAGTTCAAGAGGGCAAGGAAGGGTGGATTTGGAACGGAGACTAATAAATTTATGATGCACATACTTGCCTAATGTTGCCAAGTCTATAAATGGTGGAACTTCCTGGTAAATCTAGGCAGTCAGCTTCCAAACCCCACACTTTAAAAAAATTTTCTTTTAACCTTTATTTTTGATAGGCAGGGAGGGTCAGAGAAAGAGGGAGACACAGAATCTGAAGCAGGCTCCAGGCTCTGAGCTGTCAGTACAGAGCCTGACGCTGGGCTCACACTCATGAACTGTGAGATCACGACCTCAGCCAAAGTTGAATGCTCAACCGACTGAGGCACCCAGGTGCTCCCAAACCCCACACTCTTAAATACACATCATTCAGCCTTTCTGTCCTTCACAGTCATGATTAAAATAAGACTGGTACTTTTTAGAAATGAATGATTGCCCTCATATTTACATTGAACAATCAGAATTATTTTCTTTTAATTTTTTAATGTTTATTTATTTTTTAGAGAGAGAGCAGGTGTAAGCAGGAGAGGGGCAGAGAGAGAGGGAAACCAAAGAATCTGAGGCAGGCTCCAGGCTCTGAGCTGTGAGCACAGAGCCTGACGCAAAGCTCGAACTCACTGACTGCGAAATCATGACCTGAACTGAAGTCAGATGCTTAACTGACTGAGCCACCCATGCTCCCTTGAGCAATAGGAATTATGAAGCAAGTGATAAAGACTTCACTTTTGGAGGTGGTATCACGCGCTCAGGCCTGTAGGATGTCAAATGATCATTTTCCAAAGGTCATTTACCACTGGAATGCTGACTACAACTCTAATGTTCTTTTTTCCCCCTTCAGTTTCATTATGGAATAATTGACATGCATCATTGTATAAGTAAGGTGTAGAGCATGTTGGCTGATTGATTGTCAAACGTTGTGAAATGATTACCACGGTAGGTTCAGCTAACATCCATCTTCTTATACAGATGCAATAAAAAGAAAAAAAGAGAAGAAAGGAAAACCGTTTTCTCTGTGATGAGAAGCCTTCAGATTTACTTTCCTAACAACCTCTCTGTTTATCATACAGTAGTATTAGCTATGGTCATCATTTCATACCTTAGATCCCTAGTAGTTATCTATCTTATAACTTTGTTTTGGATTCTGCATCAAAGTGCTATCATACAGCATTTGTATTTCTCTATCTGACTTATTTCACTTAGCATAATGTCTTCAATGTCTTCTCCATCCACGTTATTGCAAGTGGTAGGATTTCTTTTTTGTTGTTGTTATGAATGAATAATATTCTATTATATATGTATGTATGTGTATATATGTATGTGTATATATATATATGCCACAACTTCTATTTTAAAAAATTTTTCCATATTGGCTGCACCAATTTATATTTCTACCAACAGTGCACAACTTTTCTCCACATTCACTTCATTGTTTGTTCTCTTGTCTTTTTGGTAATAGCCATTTTAACAGGTGCTAAGTAATATTGTGCTTTTAATTTGCATTGCCCTAATTAGTAGGGAAATAGAACACCTTTGTATATCTTCTTTGGAGGAATGTATGTTCATGTTCTTTGTCCATTAAAAATTTTTTTTAACATTCATTTTTGAGAGAGAGCATGAGCAGGGGAGGGGTGGACACACACACACACACACACACACACACACACACACACACAATCCAGAGCAAGCTCCAGACTCTGAGCTGTCAGCACAGAGCCTGACATGGGGCTCAAATTCACAAACTATGAGATCATGACCTGAGCCAAAGTCAGACACCTAACTGACTAAGCCACCCAGGTGCCCCTGTTCTTTGCCCATTTTTTAATCGATATTTGTTTTTTGCCCTTAAGTTCTATGAGTTATTTATATTTTGTATAAAACCCCTTAGGAGATAAACAGTTTACAAATATATTTTTCCCCCATTTTGAAGGTAGTCTTTTCACTTTGTAAATGGTTTTGTTAGGTGTGCAGAATATTTTAAGTTTAATGTAGTCCCACTACATTATTTTTGACTTTGTTGCTGGTGAATAGGGTGTCATATCCGAAAAATTATCACCAAGACCTATGTCAAGAAAATTAAGTTTTATAGTTTATTTTAGGAGTTTCATGGTTTTAGGTCTCAAATATAAGTCTTAGTCCATTTTGAGTTAATTTTTGTGAGTGATGTAAGATAGGAGTCCAAGTTTCATCATTGTACATGTGAATATCCACTTACTCCAGCATCATTTATTGGAGATATTGTCTTTTCTTCATTGGATATTCTTGTCTTCCTTGTCAATGTTAGTTGACTGTCTATGGTTGGGTTGATTTCTGGTTTTTCTATTTGTTTCTTTGTCTGTTTTTATGCCAGTACCATATTATTTTGGTGATTGTAGCTTGAAATCAGGAAGTGTGATGCCTCCTCTTTTGTTCTTCTTTTTCAAGATTGTTTTGCCTATTTAAGTTTTTTTTTTTTTTGCTTTCACTTTAGGGGTATTTTTCCTACTTCTGTAAAAAGAAAAGGCCATAGGAATCTTGATAGCGTTTATATTGAATCTATAGATGGCTTTTGGAAGTATTGACATTTTAGTCCTATTAATTTTTTTCAGTCCACATTTTCATTTACTTACGTCTTCCTCAGTTGCTTTCAGCAGTGTCTTAAAACTTTCAGAGTAGAGATCTTTCAACTTCTCAGTTAAATTTGTTCCTAAGTATTTTGTTTTTGATGCGATTGTAAAATGGGATGTTTCTTTATTTTTCAGAAAATTTGTTGTGATATATAGAAACTGTATTGACTTTTTCTTTTAAGTTTATTTATTTATTTTGAGAGAGAGTAGTGCACAAGTAGGAGAGAGGCAGAGAGAAAGAGAGAGAGAATTCCAAGCAGGCTCTGAGCTGTCAGTGCAGAACTCGATGCAGGGCTGGAACTCAGGAACTGTGAGATCATAACTTGAGCTGAAATCAAGAATCAGATGCTTCACCTACTGAACCACCAACGTGCCCCTCAATTGACTTTTAAAGTATGCTGCTTTATTATCCTGCAACTTTACTGAATTTGTTGTTTGGCCTAACAGGTTTTTAGTTGAGTTTTTAGAATTTTCTCTCTATACAAACATGTCATCTGCATATAGACACCATACATCTTCCTTTTGAATACTGTTGCCTTTTATTTCTTTTTCTTGCCTGATTGTTCTAGCTAGGACTTTTAGTACCATGTTGAATAGGAGTGCTGAGCATGGGTACCTTCACTTGTTCCTAATCTTGGAGGAAGAGATTTCAGCCTTTCACCATTAAAGAAGATATTAGCTGTGGGTTTTTCATGTATGTCTTTTATTATAGTGAGATATGTTACTTCTGTGCCTAATTTGTTAACTGCTTTTATCACGAATGGCTGTTGAATTTTGTCAGATAATTTTTTCTGTGTCTATAGAGGTGATCATATGAGTTCTTTCTTTCTACTAATGTGATATATCACATGGATTCATTTCAATATTTTGAACCATCCTTTCAGGGATAAATTGATCATGGTGGATGATTCTTTTAATAGGCTGCTGAATTAAGTGTACTAGTATTTTGTTGAGAAATTTTGCATATATATTCACCAGGATATTGACCTGTATTTTTTTTTCTTTTTAAATTTTCTGGAAGTTCTTTTCTGATTTTGTTATCAGGATAGTCCTGGCCTCCTAAAATGAGTTTAGAAGTGTTGCCTCATCATTGATTTCATGAAAGAGTTTGAGAAGAAAATGTAAATTCTTTCTTAAATCTTTGATAAAATTCACCACTGAAGCCATTTGGTCCTAGATCTTTCTTCTAGGCATTCTTTTTTCATTCCACAAATATTAATTGAGCACTTTTTATGTGCTATGAATAAGCATTGGACAAAGTGACATAAATTCTTTGTCCTAGTGGAATTTACATTTAAGAAGTGGAATACAGGGGCACCTGGGTGGGTCAGTCTGTTAAGCATCTGACTTCTGCTCAGTTCATGATCTCATAGTTGATGGGTTTGAACCCTTTATAGGGCTCTCTGCTGTCAGTTCTGAGCCTGCTTCAGATCCTCTGTCTCCCTGTCTCTACCCCCCCACTCTCACAAAAATAAATAAACATTAAAAAAAAGTGGAATATAGAAAATAAACAAGAAAAATAAGTAAAATGTTTATGAGGAAAATAAATAGGTAATAGTAATGGGAGATACCCATATGGGGAGAGAGGTTGCAACTTTAAAAAGTATTATTTTTAAAATTCTATAATTAACATACAATGTTATATAAGTTTCAAGTGTACAATGTAGTGATTCAGCAATTCTATGCGTTACTTAGTGATCATCACAACGAATGTTCTCTTCTAGGATTTTTATGGTTTCAAGTCTCCCAGTTAGGTCCTTAATCCATTTTGAGTTTATTTTTTGTGTATGGTATAGGAAAGTTGTCCCATTTAGTTTGTTGGCAGGTAGCTGTCCAGTCTTCTCAGCCCCATTTCCTTAAGAGACTGTCTTATCCCCATTGCATATTCCTGCCTCCTTTGTTGAAGGTGAATCGACCTTATAGCTGTAGATTATTTCTGGGCTCTCTATTCTGATCTTGTGATCTGTGTGTCTGTGTGCCAGCACTATGCTGTTTTGATGACTACAGCTTTGTAGCATAAATTGAAATCTGAGATTTTCCTGTCTCTAGTTTTTTCATTTTCAAGATTGCTTTGGCTATTTGGGGTCTTTTGTAGCTCCATACAAATTTCAGGATGACTTATTCTAGTTCTGTGAAAAATGCTGTTGGTATTTTGATAGAGATTTCATAAATCTGTGGATTTCCTGGGTAGTACCATCACTTTAACAGTATTTATTCTCCTTGAGGGCATTTTTGATGACTGATTCTATCCTCCTACTAAGAAATGGTCTAGTCAGATTTTCTGTTTTTTCCTGATTCCAACTTGGTAATTGGTGTGTTTTAAATAATTCTCTCATTTCTTCTAGGTTGTCCATTTCTTTGGTGTATAGTAGTTTATAGCCGCCACTTTTCATCTTTTGTATTTCTGTGGTATCACCTGTCATGTGCTTTTTACTTTTATGATTTTAGTAATTTGTTTCCTTTCCCTTTTGCCTTACTTAGTGTACCTAAGGATTTGCCAATTATATGTATCTTCAAGAACTAACTCTTAGTTTGATTACTCTTTTCTGTTGTTTCTCTATTCTCTATTTCATTCATGTTTGCTCTAATTTTTATTTCTTTTCTTCTGCTACCTTTGAGCTCAATTCTGCTTTTTCTAGTTCCTTAAGGCATGGAGTTAGGTTACTTATTTAGGATCTTTTTACTTCTTAATGTAGGCTAATTACTATAAACTTCCTTGTTAGAATTGCTTTTATTACATCTATGAGTTCTGGTGTGCTGTATTTTCACTTTTATCTGTTGCAAAACCACCCCCCCCCTTTTTTTTTTTTTGTTTTTTTACATTTCCCCTTTAGCTTTTAGTTTGATCAAATGGGTTTTAGGCCAGTTTTGTTTAATTTACATGTGCTCATGAATTTTCCAGTTTTCCTGCTAGTGTTGATTTCTAGTTTCGTGCCATTGAGGTCAGAGAAGATATTTGGTGTGATCTCAGTCTTCCTGGGTTTGCCAAGACTTGTTTTGTGGCACAACATGTGGTCTGTCTTAAAAAGTATTCCCTGTGTGCTTGAGAAAAATATCTGTTCTTGCTGTTGTTGATGAGAATGTTCTGAGTATGTGTCAGTTTGATTTGGTCTGTAGTGTTTTCAGATCTGCTATTTCCCAGTTGGTTCTCTGGATGATCTGTCCTCCATCATACGGTTTATTTTCCCTTTTCGCTTTGTCACTTTTTGCCTTGTATATTCAGGTGTTCCAATGTAGAGCACAACATATTTATAATTGTTGTGGCTTATTAATGTATTGACCCCTTTATCATTATGTAAGAACATTCTGTGTCTATTGTATTATTTTTAGTTTAGAGTTTATTTTATCTGGTATAAGTAAAAGCTACTCTGCTGGGCTTTTTTGGTTACCATTTGCTGGAAATGTCTTATTTCATCCCTCCACGCTCAGTCTGTGTGTCTTTGAGGGTAAAGTCAGTCTTTTTTTAGGCAGCATCGTGTTGGGTCTTGTTTTTTAATCCATTCATCCATTTTGTGGTATTTAATTGGAAAAATCTGTTTACGACTAAAGTATTTATAGGTAAGGACTTAATGGTGCCATTTTGTTCATTTTCTGGTTGTTTTGTAGGTCCATTATTTCTTATTTAAATCTGCTACTGTTTTGTGTGTGTTTTGATGCCCATTGGTATCAGTATGCATTGAGTTCCTACCATGTCTCATGTAATTACTATGGGATTTTCCCTGTAGTTCCCATGAGGCTTACATAAAATATATAATATACCTCATTTAAAAAATGTGTATTTATTTATTTTAAGAGAGAGTGAGCATGAACAGGGGAGGGGCAGAGAGAGAGAGAGAGAGAGAGAGAGAGTAAGAGAGAGAGAGAAGGAAAGAGAGAATCTCCGGCAGGTTCCTTGCTATCAGGGCAGAGCCCAAATTGGGGCTCTAACTCAAAAATCATGAGATTATGACCTGAGCTGAATTCAAGAGCTGAATGATTAACTGACTGAGCCACCCAGGCATCCCTAACACCTCATTTTAAAATGGTAACAACTTCTGGGAAAATGGGTGATGGGCATGGAGGAGGGCACTTGTGGGGATGAGCACTGGGTGTTATATGGAAACCAACTTGATAATAAACTATACAAGAAAAAAAATGGTAACAACTTCAATAAAATTTATAAACTTTACACTTTTACTCCCTCTCTTCCATTTTGGATACTGCTGATATACTGTACATATTTTTACATTGTATAGTTAGGAACAGATTATAGTTATGGTTATTTTTACTACAGTTTTAAACTTAAGCTAGAATTTTAAGTGAATTCACCACCGCTGTTACCATATTGCAAACTCTCGATGACTGTATATTTGCTATTACCAGTGAGATTAGCACTGTCTTTCTCTAAAGCTTTATGATGTTAATTGCTGTTCTTTTACTCAGTCAACTTCCTTTGGCATTTCTGGCAAGGTAAAATATATGTGTGGAAGATCCCCAGTGTTTGAGCCCACAGTTTCTCTGCAGTCTGGGTGCAGGTGTGAGACCAGACTCCCACAAAGCACCTCCAGTACTGAGTTGAGGAGTTAGTTGTTCCACCTGGGCTCTCTTTTTGAGGAACCAGAGGCTCATGGGGGGCTTTCGGATGGATGGTGCAGTGCTGGCTTAGGGGTAAGGGGAGCGGTATGGTCAGTACTGGCTTTCCCTCTTCCTTGCAGTCTGTCTTGGTCCCTGAGGGGCAGGGAGTGCTTCAGCCTCACTCCCTTGTTCTATGATTCTCTCAGCGGTGTTTCATTCTTTATTTCTTGTTAAGTTTATTTGTTTGAGAGCGAGAGCGAGAGCGAGAGAGAGAGAGAGAGAGAGAGAGAGGGTGGCCACGTGAGCAGGACAGGGAGGGAGAGGACCCCAAGCAGACTCCCTTCTGAGCCACCCAGGCACCCCCTTGAATAGATGGTAGTTGCAATTCTTACGAAGGGAGTGAAGTAAGGAATAACCTATGTTGCCATCTTGATGATTCATTCCTTGTTTTTTTTTTAATAAAAATAATACTTTATCCTTTAGTAATTATTTGTTTAATCACATTACATTTCATAAGATCGTTTTATAGACAGGAAAAGAGGATAGGACACCACAGTTTGGCAATGGCCCCGTGGTCCTAGTGAATTGAGTTAAAAAATTAGTAAATGAACTCCAGATTTCTAGCATCTTTATTTTCATTTCTTTGCCTGCCTTGTTTTTACACAGTTAAGTTTTTACACTGTGAATCTGTTTGTTTATGGAAATTCTTTTTCTTTACCTCCATTTATTTGAATCTGTGCATTAAAAATTCTGGTGCTGAGTTGAGATGATGTAAAGATACTAAAAAATTTAGGGGAGTAAGAGTGGGGAGGAGTCTAATGTTTTTGCAGCAAAGGGAGAGAAGGAAGCCCCGGGATTTTAGGCGGAGAGACTGGCACTGGAAGGACTAGCTATCAGTTTCTCCAGAGAGAACTCAATTGCTTAACAAAACAGGCCTTTCCTGTGAGCAGAAAAATATAATACTACCCTCGGGATTTCCCTTCCTCAACATAAATCCTCCTTAAAAGGAATATTGGTATTCTAGAATTTCAGATACTTAATATTTTAATGCAATTTATTCTAATTTTCTTATTTTCATAAGCATCTCTAAGGTAATTTGATTTTTCTTTTCTTTTTTTTCTTTTAGATGAGACAGACTCATTATGACTTACTTCAAAAGGGTCATTAAACTTGAATGAATTTAGGTTTTTGGTGCCTTCAAAAACTCTTTAAACTTTTTAGAAAAAAGTACCAAATATAGGTTTTAACTCAATTTTGATAAGGGAACAAAGCTAGTGTTCTTTTATTTTTTTAAGGTTAGGAATGTGTAGAAATTATGGCATTTTGCAGATTATTGATAATCTTGGAGCATTTAATGGAATGTCTCCTTGTTTATATTATAATATTAAATTACAAGTCTGTGATTACAACATAAGTACGCTTTATGAAGTCTGTCTTTCTCCTGCCTGCCTGCCCCCTCCCCCTTTTTGGCTTAGGGGTTAAAAAACAGTCACACTAGCAAAATTGGAAGTATTCTAGTTTCTCTATGTTTGAAGAGCATTTTGAAACTTGTTTTTCCTTCTCTCATGGTCACAAAGATACTCTTCAGAAGTTTCTATTTTTGTGAACAAATGTTAGCTTTTCCGAAGACTAACATAGGTAATGTTACTTTGCACAGAACGTGCTTTAGTTCCGGAAAGTAATGTATAGACTGGAAAATGAAGGTCTCCTGTGTCGAGCATCAGCAGCACGATTTCTCAAGTCCACGTTGGATCCACAGGACATATATATTTTGTTCCAATCTACATTATGTAACATAAATGAGAAAGCCAAAAGTTTTACACAACTCCGTACGTAGTAAAGACATTTTAATATCCCCAAACAATATTTTGGAGCACTGTTAGTTTGTTTTTGCTTACAAACTGTCTTATCATGTGCGATGTTTTGGTTTGGTTTGGTTTTCAAAGATCTAAACCATTTCTCGTTTTCTGCTTTCTGCTCACCGGAAAACCACCTAAGTTGATACTTCGTATTTGAATTCAGTAGAGGCTAAGCAAAGATACGTTGAGCAGCAGAGGAAAAAGGAACGATTTATGATTTTTCTGATTTAATTTTTTTCATACTTAAATACTGGTTCTATATTTTCCCCAAACTACTAATTCGGTTAAATATGGAAATGTTGGCTGGCGCCTCTGCAGCTGAGATGTAAAATAGAGCCGTAATGAGTTTCTGTGTGGCTGTTTGGGAAGCCAGCTCCGTCTGTGTGCAGTAATCCGTTACACTCCAATAGTAACTGCTGTATTGTGCTTTGAGATTTAGGAATTTCTTTTATCTCATACATGCATTGGAAGAAAGCCTGAATTACGCATAGCTATGTTTCTTTTGCTGTGTATTTATTGAGTGTGTGTGTGCGCGCGCGCGCATCTAATTAGGGCTGTGCTTTTTCTGCATATATTCTGAATAAATGTTTTGAAAAGGTGTTTTTTGGTGAGATTTGACAAATTTAAACTTATTGAATTAAAGGCTTTCTAAAATACACCCCTCTGTATAACTACAAACTGCCTTTTGGTTTAATAGAAGATAGAAATGAAGCTACTATTTTCTCTTTTCCAGTTTAGCTCTTTTGCGTAGGCCTAGCTACAAAATATACCTAAATTTGCTAATTATTGAACATCTGATTTTTTAATTAAGTGTATATTCGTAAATAAATCCTTGTAGAAAAAAAGGATATCTAGTTATTTTTTTCTTGGTAAACAGGATTTTTCATTGTTTTATTCATATTGTCCTCAAATTATAATGTGGACACTGTTTTGCAGTCAACAAACACAGTTCCCCAGACAGAGGTGATTGTAAAAGACTGGAATTAGAAATGATTGAGGTAAAGGCTGATCACTGCTGTGACATAAAAGCAAGAAATGGAGAAAAAGGTCCATTCATTCTCGTTTATGGAGCCACTGATCACTGGAGGGGTGGTGCGGGGAGGGGGTGGAGTATTTCTGTAGACAAGTAAAATCTGGGAAATAACCCATGATTTTTGAACAATCTTTGCTGCAGACAATTATGATGTTAGAATAGAGAAATTCAGGACAGCAGAGTTAAAATAATTAAAGAATTATTAAAGTACATGATAAAGAGTTGAGACAAAAAATAAAGGATTATTCTTTCTCACTTGAAAATTCTATTGAAAATAAAATCTGTATTTAATAAGAAAGTATTTTTCTATGATTATTTAAGATTAAATTTCAATAAATTATTAGGGATGTCTATGAAGAGAGTAGATTTTTTTTCTCTCATTACTTTGAGCTCCTTTGGATTTTATTTTTCTGCAAGATCATTGTTCTTCACTCTGAAAATTATAAGTTAGAACTATAATTGGCGTTTTTTTGCTTGTATGTCAAAACTTCTTGAGTCCTTTTCTCCCCTAAGTATTGCTCTTGTCCATTTTATTTCTATTTTCATACTAGCGATGTGTGTGATGAGAAATCTAAAAGTGGATAATGATCCTCCCCTCTTCAACACCAAGTTATCTTAGCAATCCATGTCTCCTTACCTGCTAGAACTTTATCACTATAGACAGTGAAGGTTACATTTCCTTGCATTTGCTTGCAGTGTTGACATAACCCTCTCTCTTGGGATAGAGATTTAAAGACACTTGACATCTTTACCTGGGATATGGAGTTAAAGTTGCCTAAAGATACCACATGATGATAATATAAATACTAACACAGTTATAAAGCCCTTACCTTGTACCTGACATTGTTTGAAATATATTTATATGTATTAATTAACTTACAGTTAAGAAAAGTAAGGCATAAAGAGAATGAATGTCATGGGACTCTTTACATAGCTACTTCAGGGTAGAGGGGGGAGTGTAAAATGGATCTCATTGTTACCTCCATTTCACTAAATCTTCCAGGACAATTAGATTTGTATGGTTCACAAACAGTGTAAACTTCTTCACATCTATGGACATTTACTTTAATTAATTAATTAATTGATTTTGCTACTTTCTCTGCCATACACATTTTTTATTTCTGATTTAACTAACAAAACTAATTTGTGTTAATAAATGTTATCATACATACACATTCTTGAAATAAACTTAAAGGCCATTTAACTAGGAAAGTGAGAGACTAGTATTTACCTTTCTCCCTCCCTTCTATCATTCCCCTTCTCTTGCCTTCATCTTAAGAAGGAAATCTAACCCTTCAAGTGAGCCCCTCAAGATCCTATTTATCTATTTGCTTTTATTTTTATTTTTTAAAGGTATAAGTTATTGTCAAATTGGCTAACATACAATGTGCACAGTACAGTGTGCTCTTGTTTTGGGGGTAGATTACCATGATTCATCACTTACAGTGTTGTATCCCAACAAGTGCCCTCCTCAGTGCCCATCATCCATTTTGCCCACCCCCTCATCCACCCTCAGTTTGTTCTCTGTATTTAAGAATCTCTTATGGTTTGCCTTCCTTCATCTATAACTTTTTTTCTTCCCCTTCCCTGCCCCCATGGTCTTCTGTTCAGTTTCTCAAGACCACATATGAATGAAAACATACGACATCCGTCTTTCTCTGACTGACTTATTTCACTCAGCATAATACCTTCCAGTTCCATCCATGTTGCTGCAAATGGCAGGATTTCATTCTTTCTCATTGCCAAGTAGTATTCCTTTGTATATATAAACCACATCTTCTTTATCCATTCATCAGTTAATAGACATTTAGGCTCTTTCCATAATTGGGCTATTGTTGATAGTGCTGCTATAAACATTGGGGTTGATTGTCCCTATGAATCAGCACTCCTGTACCCTTTGGATAAATTTGTAGTAGTGCTGTTGCTGGGTAGTAGGGTAGTTCTATGTTTAATTTTTTTGAGGAACCTCTACACTGTTTTCCAGAGAGGTTGTACCAGTGTGCATTTCCACCAACACTGCAAAAGGGTTTCCATTTCTTCTTCGCACCTATGGGCTTTTAAAAGGAAGGCTTCTAAATAGGTTAATATATCTTAATTTCCACTGGCTGTATTTCAAGAACGTTTGAACATTTCTGTCAGTTTGCTAGGTTTGTAGTGGACACAGAAAGGAGTTTTTCCCTTAGGGAAGAAGAATCTAGTGAGAGAACCTAAACGCATGTGCATAAAAGAAGCCATAACAATCTATTACCCTTCAAATATAATTGTTAATAATAATAATACATTTTTTAATATCTGCTAAAAGAAATTGTGTAGAGTTTGGAAAGATGTAAAGATAAAAAATATACACAAAAATGTAATGAATAGGAAAAGTTGGTTTTGTTCCATTGACAATAAAAGGTGGTCTGGGATAGGAATCTTTAAGAGTCTAAAGTAAGGATCACAAGAGGGGTATTAATGAAAAGTCTGGGAATAAAGACATTTTTGGACATTATTTGGAAATTCCCTAAGGCACAGAGGAGTTGGCTAGGAGCATGGTCTGCAGTTGGAGAATTGAGTTGTTGCCAAAATGAAAGTGAGACATATTGGCTAGAGAAAGTATCCCTGGGAAGTTAATTTTACATCACTGTGGTAGAGGAGTGAGTACTTGGGGAGGGTGCCTGGAGAGATAGGATAATAATTGGAAGGTGTTATGAAACTCTTGTTCTCAGGGTCACTTCATTCAATAAATATTTATCAAGCACTATACTTGGGTCTATAACTGTTTACAGAGTGAACAAGACATATGTTGTTTCTAACTTTATCACAGAGATCGCAGTCTATACCAATACATATGTAACACTAATTTTGATGCACAGTATGTAAGATTATAGCGTGGCCTGTGAAAGTTACAGATTACTCTATGATTAGCACTAGGGTGGAGATAGCATGCTTTAAAAATGCATTAGTTTCTTCTTTCTTTTTTTAAGTATGACTTTTAAAAATATTTATTTATTTTGAGAGACAGAGAATGAGTGGGGCAGGCAGAGAGGGAAAGAGAGAATCCCAAGTAGGCTCTGCACCTGTCAGCGCAGAGCCCAACACAGGGCTCCACCTCACAAATTGTGAGATCATGACCTGAGCCGAAACCAAGAGTCAGATGCTTAACTGACTGAACCACCCAAGCACCCCTAATTAAGACTTTTTTGGAGCAGTTTTAGGTTCATAGAAAAACTGAGGGCAAGGTACAGGGATTTCCTATAGAGCCCCTGTCCTGACACATGCAGAACTCCCCTGTTACCAACACCCTCAACCTGAGAGGGGCATTTGTCACAACTGATGAGTCTTCTTTGTCACATCATGGTCATCCAAAGTGCATTGCATACCTCAAGGTTCACTCTTGGTGGTGTACATTCTGTGGCTTTGGACAAATATACAGCAACATGTATATACAGAGTATTTTTCCCTCCCTAAAGGTCCTCCATGCTCTGCCTGTTCATCCCCGCCCTGCCCCCAGACATTGGCAACACGGATCTTTTTATTGCGTACATACTCTCTATTGCCTGTTCTAGAATATATGAATATAATTGGAATCACACCATATATAGTATCTTCAGGTTTTTTTCCATTTAGTAATATGCATTTAAGTTTCTTTCATGTTTTTTTATGGCTCACAAGTGCATTGCTTTATAGCGCTGAATAATAATACATTGTTCAATATTCCAAATAAATAAAACTGCTATAAACATCCATGTGCATTTTTGTGTGGACAAAGGTTTTTCATTCTTTTGAGTAAATTCCAATGAGCATGATTGCTGGATCATATTTTAAGTATGAATTTAGTTTTTATTAAAAAACTGCCAAAATGTCTTCCAAAATTTTTCTGCCATTTTGTATTCTCACCAGCAATGAATCAGAGTTCCTATTACTCTGCTTCCTCACCATCATGTAGTGGTGTCAGTGTTCCAGATTTTAGCCATTCTAATCAATGGTTAGTGGTATCTTGGCTTAATTTGCATTTCCTAGATGACAGTGATGTGGAACATCATTTCATATGCTTATTTGCCATCTGTATATCTCTTTTGGTGAAGTGTTTAGATCTTTGGCCCATTTTTAAAAATTAAATAGTTTGGTTTTGTATATTTTGTATAACAGTTCTGTATCCCATGGGTCTTTTGTAAATATTTACTCCCCATCTGTACCTTGTCTTCTTATTCTTTTGACAATGTCTTTTGCAGAGCAGAAGATATTAGTTTTATTAAAGTCCAGTATCTCAGTTATTTCTTTCATGGGTTGTGCTTTGGTGTTGTATCTAAATAATCATTGTCTTACTGAAGGTCATCTACATTTTCTCCCATGTTCTCTTCCAGAAGTATCATAGTTTTGCATTTTATATTTAGAACTGTGATCTATTTCAAGTTCATATTTGGGAAGAGCGGGAAGTGTGTGTCCACACTCAGTTTTTTGCATGTGATATCCAGTTGGTTATTATCATTGGTTGAAAATACTTTCTTTCAATGTATGGTCTAGTCCTTTGTAAAGATCAGTTGTGACTATATTTGAGTCTCATTATCTTTTAAAAGATTGGTGATAGAATATAATTGAATGGCTAAGTGAACATAAATGGGGGGGTTCTAAACCGAAGTAATGGTCTGTGGTATGGCATTGAAATGAGTGAGGAGGAAAGTAATCTTGATTTATTAAGGAAACTGTGAAAATAGGTAGTTTGAGCATAAATGCAAGAGAAGAACAGAGATTGTTGAATATTAGCTTAACCATAGTTAGGATTATTATTCTTAAATAATAGGAAGGCCATTTGAGGGTTTTTATTCAGTTGCATGATCAAGTTTGAATTTTATAGGTCTTTAAATGTTTATAGTCTGGCTGCTGTGTGTAGCAGTAGAATGAATTAAAGGGGAGAATATGGAAATAATGGTTTCAGTTGGGAGGATTTTAAAGGAAAGGTAAGAGATTATCATGAATAGAAGTGACATGTAGAGATATGTCATAATAAAAATTTATTAAGTAGAATAAAGAAACAGTTCACTGAATTTTGGGAGAAAGGGAAAAGGGATGTTTTAAGTAATACCCCTTAGTTTTTGTCTTGAATTATAAGATGTAGAGTGAGTGAAAGAGGGGGAGCAGGATTTAGGGAGGACATCATTAATTTCTATTGTTAACAGTTCTAGCAAGAGACCACTGCATTAGAAACATAATTTTTGGATTTATTGACAAAGTAATTGAAGCTTTGATATTGTGCTGGGTTTACTTGGGAGAGAGTATTGAGTAAGGTCTCGTGTTTTTAACCGCAATGTTGGCATGGTGGTGCCACTTGAAGTCTTCCATTCTGGCTGAAGTATGAAAGATGAAGTATCCTCTCTACAAAGGAGAATGATAATTAAGGTAAATATAAAAAAGTAGAAAGGGTCAAATACCAAACCCTAAGGAGAAGCTCACAATTAGGGAAATGTGAAGAAAGATAAACCTTTGAAAAAATTAGAAATGAATGGACTCAAGTAGGGTTGTATTTGAGGTACCAACTAAATAGTCTAATTCTTTGATAAAACCAAGAATTTGGGGGAAAATGAGAAAGGAAAAAAAATTCATACTGGAAAAAGGGAAGTCATTAGTGCTCATAACAATGATGTATTGCATGCCTGCTATATGCCAGGCACAATCTGAGATCCCGTAGGAAGCAAAGAGGCAGACACCCCCCTGCTCTTAGAGCTTGCATCCTAATTGGGGAAATATCAAAACTGTAATAAATGAGTAAATGACATTATTTTTGAAGGGCAAATATGCCAAAGAGAAAAACAAGACAGGGTAAGAGTAATAGGGAAATGATGTGGTCCTTGGCAGAAGAGTTTTGGATTTTAAATAGGGTGGTTATAGTAAGTCTCAATGACAAAGTAATTTAAAACAAAGACTAGGAAAGTAAAGAAAATAAACCCTGAGGGTATTTTAGGTAAAAGTGTTGCAGCACAAAGAAGGAATTGAGACAAAAGCATACTTGGTGAGTTTGAGCAACAGCAAGGGGGATCAATGTGACTGGAAGAGAGTGTTTATGGGGAGAAAAGTGGAATATGAGGTCAAAGGAATAAGCAGGCCATCTAGAGCTGTGGCTCTCAATCTTGGCTCCTTTTGAAAAGCTACCTGTGGAAAACTTCTAAATCTCTGGTTGCCATAACCAAGGAAATTACAACGACCAGGAGGTGGTTCCCAGCACTTTTAAAGCTCCCCATGTGATTTTAATATGCAGCCAAGGGGGCTCCTAGGGGCTCAGTTGGTTAAGCTTCTGACTTTTGATCTCAGTTCAGGTCTTGATCTCAGGGTCATGAGTTCAAGCCCCATGTTGGGCTCCATGCTGGGCATGGAGCCTATTTAAAAAAAGGAAACAGCAACCAAGGTTCACAGTCATTCACCTAAGGCCTTACAGGCCATGGTAAGGGCATTCGCTGGCTTTTAAATGAATGAGATGGGGAGGTACTGGGTCATTTTGAACAGAGGGCTTATTTACAGGATCTAACTTAACAGAATTACTGTGCTTGCTGTAGGGGAAACAGACAGGAGGGTATTAATGTCCATCAAAGACCACCAATAAAATACCTTGTAACAAAGTTGGATTTTTTGATACGTGGTAAACAAGGAAAATGGCTTACCTTGGGGACCTGTGGATCACTCAGCAAGAAAGCGTTGGGAGGAATTTGTTATAGCATTTGGGCTTTTGTTGCATGATTTCTGGGAGGATACAAGAAAGCTGGAATTCACTGTGGATTGGGTGTTCACAAAAACAGGATAATTCTATGATTGTGTATCTAAATAAATTGTATATGGAAAGTGAGAGAAATGAAACTAACATACGAGTTGGTAAAGATGCAATAGTTACTCATGTTAGCTGGGGGAGTGGGATAGTTGCACAATTTTTGAGTTTGCATAGTGACCTTTTGGCTGTGCTCCGATATAATTATACAGTGGTCCTCTTTTTGTCTTGTTTTTTTCCTCCCTCATTCTACACAATGTCCCTGAGGTTCCTGATACATGAAAATCATTATGTTCAACAGAAGAGCATGGTAGCTCTGTTGTTATTGCCAGGCCAGCCTCTGGTAACACCAAGATCTAGCTGATATGCCAGAAAAGCTGCCAACTAATGACTACCGGGGCGGGAGGGGTGGGGGCAAGATTAGAAGCAGGAAGACCAAATAGGAGGATATTCTAAAAATGAAGAAAGATATGATGGTGACCTGAAATAGCATGGTGCAGTGGAGGTGGTGGGAAATGGGAAGATTCTGGATGGATTCTGAAATAGAAGAGAAAGGATTGGATGTGGGGGAAGAGCAAAAGAGTGAGGTTAAGGTGTCCAACCAACGTCTTTCCTGTCAAAACTTAGAAGGGTGATATTGTCATTTCTGACTTGGGAAAACTACAAGAAAATCTAGTTTGAAGGAAGAGCTCATGAGCTTTATCCTGGGTGTATTACATGTGAGATGTCAATTAGATACTCAAGTGAAGATGTCTAATAAAGAATTAGATATATGACTCTCCCTTAGTTCAAGGGAGAAGTTCAGGCTGGAGATATAAATTGGTGAGACATCATCATATAGATGGAATTTTAGTCATGATGCTGGAATAGTTCTCTAACGTAACGAATATAAAAGATCTAAAGGTCTAGAAGCAAGGGTAAGAGGAAGAACCAGCAGAGAAGAGGAAGAAGGTAACCACTAGGGAAGAAGGAGGGAAAATCAGAGAATTCACAGTCTTAGAAGCCAAGTATGCAGTGTTTGAAGAAGTTGGAAAACATGGTTAACTGTCACATATTGCTGATCAAGATGGGGACTGAGAATTGACTTTGGATATAATATGATGTGGTAGTTGTGGATCTTGATAAGAGGAGTATAGCCTGATTGGAAGGGGCTCAAGAGAAAACTGGAGAAGAGAAAAACTTTTATCAACTTCTTTCTGAAAGTGGATGGGCCTTGAGGGTGTCATGCTAAGCAAAATAAGCCAGGCAGAGAAGGACAGAAACCATATGTTTGCACTCATAGGTCTAACAGGAGAACAGGAGAAACCTAATGGAGGACCAGGGGGAGGGGAAGAGGGAAACAGAGTTGGGGAGAGAGAGGGATGCAAAACTTGAGAGACTATTGAATGCTGAAAATGAACTGAGGGTTGAAGGGAAAGGGGGAGGGGGGAAAAGAGGTTGTAGTGATGGAGGAGGGCATTTGTCGGGAAGAGCCCTGGGTGTTATATGGAAACCAATTTGACAATAAAATATTTAAATAAAATAAAATAAAAAGAAAGGAAAATTGAGAAATAAGCCTGGTAGCTATTACAATGAAATGGGGTCAAGGGAGTTTAAGAGCATGTTTCTATGGGCTTCTGGGGAAGATGAAAGTAGAGAATGATAGTTTGCAATATAAGAGAATGGGGGATTTTCTGGAGAGATGCAGTTGGGTAGCCAAGAGAGAATGTCATCTAGTGCACAAGCAGAAATTGGCCTCCGTCAGGAACCCAAACAGTTTATCTGTGGTAACAGGAAAGATGGAGCGTATAAGGATAGATACTAGAAGGTGGGGAGGAGTGGTGATGATAATTGTGGAAATTTCGCTTTGGAAACTGGGAATAATGAGAAAGTAGAAGCTTCTTGGGTAATACTAGAGACTCTGATAATAAAAAAAAAAAAAAAGAAGAAGAGCATGTTTTTTCACTCACTGGATTAATGACTCCCAATTTGGAATTATAAGCTTCTAGGGTCCTTCAGGAAAAAGGAGTCAATAGGCTACTGCAAATATTTCAAAAAAGGTACATGAAAATTGTGCACTTATTTATATATTTTTTTAGTTTTATTGAGAAATAGTTCACATACATCACTGTCTGAGGCTTAAGGTACACATCACAGTGTTTTCCTCTCCTTAGCTTTCCTTGTCGTAAGAATACAGTATATAATACAAAGTATGTATTAATTGACTGTTTATGTTATTGGTAAGGCTTCCAGTCAGTGGTAGGTGATTAGGTTTTTGGAGACCCGAAACGTATATGCAGATTTTCAGCAGTGTGGGGGGGGTCAGCACCTCTAACCCCTGTTTTGTTCAGGGACAACTATATATACCACAAGTTCTCTATCCATTCATCCACTGGTGGACACTTAGGTGGCTTTTCTGTTTTGACTATCATAAACAATGCTGCTATTTATAGGGAAGTGCATTTATCTTTTCTAGTTAGTGTTGTCAGTTCCTTTGGATATATTCCCAGAAATGGAATTGCTGGATTGAATCTAGTTCTATTTTTAATTCTTTTGAGGAAGTTTCATTCTGTTTTCCACAGTGGCTGCGCCAATTTACAATCCTGCCGACAGTGCACAAGGGTTCTCTTCTCTCTACATCCACACCCCCATTTGTCATCTTTTGTCTTTTTAATGATGGCCATTCTAACAGGTGTGGGATGATGTCTCATTGTGGTTTTAATTTGCATTTCCCTAAAGACTAGGGGTCTTGAACATCTTTTCATGTATCTATCGGCCATTTGTATATCTTTTTTTTTTTTTTTTTTGAAAATATCTATTAGGTTTTTTGCCCATGTTTAATTCGGGGTTGTTTGTTTATCTGCTGTTGAGTTACATGCATTATTTATGTGGTTTGGATAAATCCCTATCAGATGTATGGTTTGTAAATATTGTCCCCCATTCTGTAGGTTTTCTTTTAACTTTGTTGAGGGCTTTCTCAGGTGTGCAGAGCTTTTTAGTTTGATATAGTCCTACTTATTTTTTGCTTATCCTTTAAGTGTGATTTCTAAAATATCCTCAAGACCAATGTCAAGGACCTTTCTTTCCTCTGTTTTTCTTCTGGGAGTTTTATGGTTTCAGATCTCACATTTAAGCCTTTAATGTTGAGTTAATTTTTGTGAAGGGTGTAAGATACGGGTTCAGTGTCATTCTTTTATGCGTAATAACCAATTGCCTCACCATTATTTGTTGAAGAGACAGTTCTTTATTTGTGCATCCTTGGCTTCCTTGTCAAATATTAGTTGGCCATGTATCCTTGGGTTTATTTCCAGACTCCTTATTCCGTTGGCCTCTTTGTCTAGCCAATACATACTGTTTGGTAACGACGGCTTTATATTATATCTTAAAATCAGGAAGTATGATGCCTGCCGCTTTGTTCTTTCTCAGGATTTCTTTGCTTACTGGGGATCTTTATGGGTTCCATGTAAGCTTTAGGACTGTTTTTTCCTACTTTTGTAAAAAAAAAAAAAAAGTCCCCTGGAATCTTAATAGGGATTACATTGAATCTATAGATGGCATTTGGTGGTATCGACATTTTAATAACATTCTTCCAATCCACAGACCTGGGATACCTTTCCATTTATTTGTGTCTTCTTCAATCGCTTACATCATAGTCTCAGTTTTATGGGTAGAGATTTTTCACTTCCTTAAATATATTTTTTAATGCATTTGTGAGATTAATTTTCTATATCCTTTTCAGAAAATTTGTTGTTAGAGTATAAAAACTCTGTTGATGTTTGCATGTTAAATTTGTATCCTGCCACATTACTGAGTTTGTTAACTAGGTCTAAAAGTATTTTGGTTGAGTTTTAGGGTTTTCTTTATATGGAATCATACCATCTGCAAATAGAGGCCATTTTACTTCATTTTGAATTCTGATGCCTTTTCTGTTTGTTGATTGTTTGCTTTAGCTAGGACTTTTAGTACTGCGTTGAATTGGAGTGGTGAGAGTATGCAGTTTACCTTGTTCTTACTCTTCAAGGAAAAGTTTTCAGCCTTTCACCATTGAGTATGATGTTAGCTGTGGGCCTGATTCATATGCCCTTTATTATATTGAGATATGTTACTTCCATGCCTAATTTGTTAACTGTTTTTAATCATGAATGACTATTGAATTATGTCAAATACTTTTTCTATATCTATTGAGATGATCATATGATTTTTTTTCTTTCATTGTATTAATGCAACATACCATATTGATTAATTTCCATATTTTGAACCAGCCTTTCATTCCAGGAATAAATCCCACTTGATTATGGTGAATGATCCTTTTAAGGAGCTGTTAAATTTGGTTTGCTCATATTTTGTTGAGAATGTTTACATCTCTAGTCATCAGGGATATTGGCCTATAGGTTTCTTTTCTAGTAGGGTTCTCATCTGGCTTTGAGTATCAAGATAATGCTGACTTCATAAGGTTTATTTGGGAGTGTTCTTTGCCTTTCGAATTTTTGGAAAAGTTTGAGAAAATTGGTGTGTTAATTCACCAGTGAAGCCATCTTGTTGTACGCTTTTCTCCCTTGGGAGATTTTTAAATTGCTGATTCCATTTCTTTACTGGTAATTCATCGAGACAGTTTTTCTATTTCTTTCTGATTCCATTTTAGTAAGTTGTACGTTTCAAAGTATTTTTTTCATTTCTTCTCAGTTGTCCAGTTTGTTGGTACATAGTAACCTCTTATAATTTTTTGTAATTTTGTGGTATATGTTGCAATGTCTCCTTTGTAATTTTGTAATTTGGGTTCCTTTTTTTTAACTTGTTAAAAGTTTGTCAATGTTATTAATCTTTTTAAAGAACTAACTCTTATTTTGATTAATTTTAAAAATTGTTTTTAATTTCTCCACTTCATTTCTTTCTGCTTTAATCGTTATTATTTCCTTTTCTTCTAACCTTGGGCTCAGTTTATTCTTCTTTTTCCATTTTGTTAAGGATAGAGGTAGGTTATTTATGTGGGATCATTTTTCTTAATGTAGGTACTTACTGTTATGAACTTTCCTCTTAGAACTGCTTTTGCTCCATCCTTTAATTTCTGTTAATGTTTCCATTTCATTTGTCTCAAAAAACTATTATTTCCCCTTTAATTTATTCTTTGATTCATTGGTTGTTCAGGAGTATGTTATTTAATTTCTATGTATTCATGAATTTTCCAGTTTTCCTTATTTTTTTTTCATACCATCATGATCAGACATGATATTTGGTATGATTTCAGTCACATTGAATTTTCTGGACTCTGTTTTATGGTCTAACATATAGTTCATGGTAGGAAATGTTCCGTGTATACTTGAGAAGTGAATTCTGCTGCTGTCGCCTAGAGTGATTCAGTCTCTAGTGTTGTGCAAATCTGCTATTAACTTATTGATTCTCTGGATGATCTATCCATTGTTGAGGCTGGGGCATTAAAATCTTCAACTGTTATTGTATTATGTTTATTTCTGTTAGTTTTTGCTTTCTTTATTATGATGCTTTGATACTGGGTTTATAAATACCTACCATTGTTATATCTTGTTGATTTTTGCCATTTGAAAAATTGTTTTGGGGTTAATAGATGCATTGTTTCATGTTTTATATCTTCTTGTTTGCTTTTGTGTTTTAATGTCTTTTGATGATACTATGCTTTGTCTTCTTTGTCATGTTTCTTTGTGTAATTGTTCAGGTTTTTCTCTGTGGTTTTCATGAGACTTAAATAAAACATCTTAAAATAATAAACTCTACTTTAAGCTGATAACAACCTGACTTCATAAAATTTCTAAGATTATCACTTCTTTTCACCCTCATATTTTAGGTAATTTCTGATACAATTCACATATTTTTTATATATGTAACTAATAACAATTATGGTAGTTACAGTGTTTTTACTATTTTTATTTTAACTTTTACATGAGAGTTGTAATTGAGTTCTACACTATCATTACCATCTTACAAAGTCTAACTTTGTGTATATATCATTACCAGTGAGTGAGTCTTATGCTTTCTTTTTATATTTTTATGAAGTTTGTGTTACTTTGCTTTCACTCAAATAATAGTCTTAGTCTTTCTTGTAAGGCAGGTCCAGTGGTAATGAACTCCATCTTTTGTTTGTTGGGGAAAGTATTCCTCCTTCATTTCTAAAAGAGAATTTTTCTGGGTATAGAATTCTTGGTTATTTTCTTCAATAGTTTGAATATGTCATCCCATTCTATCCAGGCCTGAAAAGTTTCTGTTGATAAATCTGCTTATCATCTTATGGAAGTTCCCATATGTGTATCTTTTTTCTTTTTTTTCTTACTGCTTTTAAAATTCTTTCTTTGGCTTTGGCAATTTAATTATAATGTGTCTTGGTGTAGCCCTCCTTAGGTCAGGCATATTTCTGGTACTTTGGGCATCATGGATCTGAATGTCCATTTCCTTTCCTAGGCTTGAGAAATTTTCAGTCACTGTTGCTTTATTTTTTTAAATTTTTATGTTTATTTATTATTGAGACAGAAATAGAACATGAGTGAAGGAGGGGCAGAGAGAGAGGGAGACACAGAATCAGAAGCAGGCTCCAGGCTCTGAGCTGTCAGCACAGAGCCTGACACAGGGCTCGAACCCACAAACAGTGAGATCATGACCTGAGCGGAAGTCAGATGCTTATCGAACTGAGCAACCCACGCACCCCAGTCATTATTGCTTTAAATTTACTTTTCATCCCTTTCTCATTCTCTTCTTCTGGAATTCCCATTGAGTGTATGAGTCCCTTAGGCTTACTTTAGTCTTCGTTATCTTTTTGTTGTTGTTGTTGTTGTTTCTCTGGACAATTTCCTATGTCTTCTATTTTAGGTCACTGATTCTTTCTTCTGCATGGCTAGTTTTACTTTTGAAACTCTCTGTTGAATACTTCAGCTTAATTATTTTTTTCAACTCTAGGATTTCTATTGATTTCTGGTTTTTTTTTTTTTTTGTCAAACTTCTTGTTTTGTTCATGCATCATTTTCCTAATTTCATTTAATTGTCAATGTGCTCTTATAGTTCCCTAAACTTAAGATAATTATTAGAAATCTTTTCTGATAGTTCATAGATCTTTATTTTCTTGGAGTCCGTTTTTGGAACTTTGTTTCCTTTAGTGGTTTCTTATTTACTTTTTAAATTTTTTGTTGATTTCTTACATTGGTATCTACACATTTCATTATGGGGCTTCTCTTCCAGATTTTACAGATTTGCTTTGGCAGAACAGATAGTCAGCTCTGTTTGGGTTTCTAGCTTGTGACTTTGGGCAGGCATGGACTGCTATTGTGGTCTAATTTTTGGTAAGGCAACTGTCTGAGCTTTAAGGTTGGCTATGGGAAGGGAAGTGTGCTACTGGATTAGAACAGTTGGTTAGGACAACTATCTTGGTTCTCTAGACAAGTAAGTCTGTAGGATGGGCTCCCCAGTTGTCTGGATTTTCCGGTCAGGCTGACTAGGTGGTCTGCAGTGGGCACTATATTCAGTAGTAGCTAGAGCTGTGAATTAATTTCCTTTCATGAGCAGGAGGGGGCTTAAATCAAGGCAAGAGTGCACACTGAATTTCTTGGTCATGTAAGGCCAACAGTTTGCTCTGGAAATGGAGAAAGCCATGGCCTATTATCTCTTTTCAAGTGCAACTAGAAGCAGGAAGTTGAATGGGCTATGTGGCAGTTTCCTGTGTGCTCTGGTTAGGTACCCCAGTCACACAGACTGAGGGCGATATTAGTAATGATTTGGGGCTATGAATTAGTTTCTCTGCCCAGGAGCATTGAGAGAAGAGCCTGTACAGGCAGTAAAGTGCTTTGTTTATTGTCTTAACTTAAGCTGACCTGTGCCCCAAGTTCCCTGGCCAAATAGAATCATTGACTTTCCTCTGCTGACTGTTGGCTCTGCCTATCTCTTAGCTGTAGCATTGCTGCCTTTTTATGGTTCCAGAAATTTTCACCAGCCCTTCTGATGAGATGGGGCTGAAGACACTAATTACAGTGGTGGCACTGTCTTAATTCCCTTTTCTGGATGGGATAGAGGAGGGCTGTCCCAAGCTTCTCTGCTTTTCTCAGTCTTTTCAGTTAGTAGGGGTCAGGAACTACCCTCAATTTTGGCTTCAAACTAATCTCCCTGCCTACATAGAGCAGGCCACCGCTTTACACCTGATACTAGCATTGCTCTGTTTTGCTCTTAGCTCTTCCTTTCTGCTTATTGGCTTAAGCATTGTTGGTTACATAGCTTTTAGGTGTCCTTGTCAGCCCTTCTGGTCAGGTGGGGCCTGGGAACCACAGTTGGTGTGGTATATTTCAGCTCACTTGCCTGGGTAGGATTGGCCTCTCTCACATTTTCTACAAACAATCCTTCCTTTTGGAAACCATGGGCCATGAAGAATCGTCAGCCTTTGCTGTGTGTTGTAGTAGGGGAATTTTTCATATGCTCCACTGGCTTTGCTCTAGGGGCTATCAGCTCTGTCACCTCCTTCTCAGCTGCAGTATTGGCTGAGCGATATAGCTTCCAGTATTCTTGCCAGACCCTTGGCCAGATGGAGTCAGGAGATACTCTCCCAGCGATTGGGGCTAGGACTCCTTGCTTGGGCACAGACAAGCCAGGTTCTATGGTCAGCAACACCCCTGTGTGAGTATCCACATCAGGCAGATCTGCCCTTCAGTGAGTTCTCTGGTCTGAGCATGTCCCCGTCTTGGTTCTGGTGATGATGAGCAGAGCTGCTGGCTGGGGTTACTCCCTAGATTACTACTCCATTTTGGGTGCTGGGGTCAGGAACTCCCATCTGCCAGGATCAGTGTGCTGGTTTCTGCAGGCTAACCTGCCTTCACTGTCACTGTCAGATTCCTGTGGGAGAGCCTCACCTCATGAGGATTGCTTGTCTGGAGAAGCAGCAAAGCGATCAGTGTGTAGTTGCTTCACTTACCTGTTGAGTGTAGCATGTCTTGGTCTCTGCGGTACAGGAAATGTTTCAGCCTCACCCCCATGTTCTAGGATTTTCTCTTGTTTGTGAGTAGTTGTTAGTAGTTCTTGTGAGGAAAAGTCAGGGATGGCTTATGTCACCATCTTGGTGATGTCACTGCCTCTCAAATTTTTAGGTTTAGCAAGAACCTGTATTTATTTTCTTTAGGTTATGTGTACGCATGTGAGTGTGTGTATGTGCATAGGCATGTGCTATGCACATAATTATATATTTAGAAATAAATCTAACTCAGGCTGATCATCCCTAAGGGTCACCGGAATTATGTTCAGATTGTCAAATTTCATTAATGAGTACATTTTAATAATAGTCATTACTAGAGTGTTAGTGCTCTGGTAATGTGGGATGCATTGTTATTGACTTACTAGATGGACTCGATAGGGCAGAAGTGGGATGATCATGATGAACAAAATCAAGATTTTGTTACAGTTCGGTGAAGAATCAAGTTGGGAAGCACTGAATAGGAACAAGGCTGTGACCTCCCAGAATGCAAGCCAGTAGGGGATCCAATAGTGGTTTACAGTGTATTTATCTCTAGGCCCTATTTTAAGGCCTAGAATGTATCTGATAGTAAGTTGTTAGGATGTTGTCAGAGTTTATGTGTTCACATCTCTGGGTAGCCACTGAGCCTTGGAGTTGGAGTAGCTATAATAAAGACAAGACAAGAATCATCAACATGCAGTTATTTTGTTTATTTGTTTGTTGTTCACCAGACATTATTTGAGTCCTTATTTAATGGCCTGGACTAAACTAGAATTATCAAGAAGTAATAGGGAGTCTGCGTCATCAGGAAGATATTCAGGAAAAGTGTAAGTGAAATAAAAATTGTACACATTTGGCATGCACATTGTCTCGTGTGACACAGAAGACTTACTAGTTAGGAACCAAGGAGAGAAGAGTAGATTTGGGAACTGAGAGGAGAAGAACATGTGAATCAGGGACAGATTATGGTTGTAGACAGGAACTCTAGAAGAGTAACAGAATGGCTGAACTCTGCGGCTTCAAGAGGGTTGCAATGACTTTCGTGCCTGACGAAACATGTGAGTAGTGATTAGGGCATCAGGAGCCCCCTTCTAGACTTGTTGTGCCTCTTCCTCCTTGACTGATCCCACTTAAGTCTGCATTTTTTTCTGCCTCAATTCACTGCTTTCCTGAAAGATTACATGATCTCAGCTTTAAGATGTCTTATGTGGCATCCTTTCTTCTCATTTCCCTATCCACCAGTGTTTAAGTTTATTGATTTCTTTATTTTTTCAAACTACTCAGTATTTTTTTAATGTAGGGATTTAGTGAGGATGTGGTCTCTTATTGCTAATGTTTAAAACATAATAATAATCCTGTGTACTATTTTGAGACCTATTCATTATGATAGTGTGCAAGATTATGCATGTAGCATAATTCTGGAACAACTTAGAAGTTAAAATTTAACTTTCTTGCTCCAAAGCCCAGCCTGAGTTTCTATTATAATGAGAATATTAATGTGTCTAATTTTTAGTTTCAAAGAAAAAGCCAACTTTACATTTCAGTTGTGACTTTTTTTTCAGTTGAACATACATGCACACAAACATTTTAGAAGGCACTATTTGTGCTGTTGGTATTTGGGGCATCATTATCCTTCCAGAAAAACATGTTAGCAAGATATGAAAACTTTGAAATGACATTATTGATATTACTACTACTACTACTGCTGCTGCTGCTTTAATGTTTGAGAGAGGGAGAGAGAGAGATAAAGAGAGAGAGAGAGAGAGAGAGAGAGAATCCCAAGCACTGATGGTGTAGAGCATGATGTGGTGTTCAATCTCATGAATAGTAAGATCGTGATGTGAGCTGAAATCAAGAGTTGGACATGTGACCAAATAAGCTACCCAGGAACCCCTGAAATGACATTATTTAAAAAATTATTTTATTACCATATTTAGGCTATTTCCAAAATACAGGAAATAACAAGTGTTGGTAAGGATATGGAGAAAAAAAGAACACGTGTGCGCTGTTGGTGGGAGTGTAAATTGGTATAACCACTTTTTTTTCCCATACTTCAGAAAACAGTATGGAGGTATTTCAAAAAATTAAAAAACAGAAGTACCATATGATCCAGTAATTTTAGGACTCGGTATTTATCAAAAGAAAACAAAAACACTAGTTCAAAAAGAGACACACATCTCTATGTTTATCACAACATTATTTACAATAGCCAAGATATAGAATCCAAGTGCCCACAATAGATGAGTGGATAAAGAAGATATACATTGAATATACAATGGGATATTACTCAGCCATAAAAAGAATGAGGTCTTCCTACTTGTGACAACATAGATGGACCAAGTAAGATAAGTTAGAGAAAGATGAATACCATATGATTACACTTATGTGTGGAATCTAAGAAAACAAAAACTGCAAATGAGCAAACAAACAGAAAGAGCACAAACAGACCCACACAGACAACAAACTGGTGGTTGCCGGAGGGACAGGTAGGCATCTGGGCAAAATGGGAGAAGGGGAGTGCAGGGTACAGGTTTCCAGTTATGGAGTGATTAGGTTTCAAGGATGAGAGTCCAGCATGGGGGATATAGTCAGTGGTATTGTAATAGCTTTGTGTGGTGACAGATGGCACTGACTCCTATGATGAGCATGCATGACAGATAAACTGTGGAATCACTATGTCACACATCTGAAACTAATTTAACATTGTATGTTGTCTATACTTTTTTTTTAAAAAAGAAAACCATTCTAATATTATGTAATTGGAATTCCAGAAAGAGAAAAAAGAAAAAATGACGCTGATGAAAAGTTGAGAGAACATGTCTTAAATTTTCAAAAAGCCATCATTTAAGAAACCCTAAGGGCAAGAAAAGACAAATATAAACAAAAGCCATGTGGACAGATCATAGTGAAACTGCTAAAAATCTATAATAATGTGAGAAGTGTCTATTCAGGTCTTCTGCCCATTTCTTCACTGGATCATTCATTTTTCGTGTATGGAGTTTAGTGAGCTCCTTGTATATTTTGGATACTAGCCCTTTGTCTGATTTGCCATTTGCCACTATCTTTTCCC
>NC_043709.1:117482004-117602030 GCF_006229205.1 Suricata suricatta
GGGGGCACTGGTGGGGAGAAGCACTGGGTGTTATATGGAAACTAATTTGACAATAAACTATTATAAAAATATATAATAATGTGAAAAAATTAAAACCAGCTAGAAACAAAATGTATAAAACCCTGTCATAGATCAACCATTAGAGTTTTTTAAATAGAAGCCATGGAAACCAAAAGAAAATGGGATAGTGTTTTGAAAACAACTTATAGTCACTCCTAAGCACACTAGTTTTCTATTTTTCTGTAACAAACTACTAGAAACATAGTGATTTAAACCCACAGTCATTTATTTGTCTATAGTTCTGCAGGTTAGAAATCACGGACAGGATGACTTGGTTCTCTGTTTTGGGTCTCCCAAGGCTGCAGTTGAAATGTTGCGCAGGTTGGCTCTTACCTAGAGGCTGTGGGGGAAAATCTGCTTTCTGTCTCATTCATGTTATTGAAAAAATTCAATTTCTTGTAGGACTGAGATCTTTATTTTTCTCACCAGTTGTTGGATGGGGCCTTTTTCATCTCCATAACGTTGTCTGTATTTCTCCCCCCTTCATCTTTCAACCAGCAACACATGACACTTACACTTCCAATCTTTCTGAATTCTGTGATCATTTGTTGAAAAATGCTCTCTTCTAAAGGCGGTATTGATTAGGTCGGGCTCACCCAGATATCTTCACATATCTTAGGGTCAACCGATTAGTAACCTAAGTTATGCTGGCAAGACGCCTTGGTCATGTAACGTGACTTAATAAAGTTATAGCAGCAGGGGTTTGAGATCATGAGGGCTGTGTTATAGTTCTTTTCACTATAGTTTAATTTCTGGTCCCCATGATTCCTCTCAAATGCAAAATGCATTTACCATTTCTCAGGATTTCCAAGGACCTCACCCCATCAAAGCCACAAAAAGGGTCTAAATGCTCAATGAAACGTAGTCAGTTTGGAAGTCTAGAAAGCATCACTTAAGTACACTTAAGTATCTACTTGGATTTAGATCTGATACAGCTCCTGGGCACCATTCCTGTATCTGCTGAGCTGCAAAATTAAAGATGTAAGTAAGCAGTTTGCATCCAACATCTTTCACAGGCAGTCATAAGACAGGCATGAGGATGACACCTGACATTTTATTTCAAAAAGGAGAGGGAGAGAATGGAAGGTCGACAAGGCACTGGTTCAAAGCAGTTTTGAAATTTCACCTGAGAACATTTTAGCTACAGTTCTTTGGTTTGGTTGCAAGATCTGGGTTCTTGCTTCTGTGTCTAGACTACTGGTTTGACCCTCTGAATCATTTTTCCTTCTCTTTCATGAAAGGTAAAGGTAACACACACACACACACACACACACACACACACGCATAAAATACTTATGCACAAATATATATTAATTGAATATAGTGTGTGTTGAGAAATGTGAAAGGTCTGACATTTCACCCTTCTTTTTTTAAAATTTTTTTTAACATTTTATTTATTTTTGATAGAGAGAGAGACAGAGCATGAGAGGTGGAGGGGCAGAGAGAGAAGGAGACACAGAATCTGAAGCAGGCTCCAGGCTCTGAGCTGTCAGCACAGAGCCTGATGCGGGGCTCAAACCCACAAACGTGAGATCTGACCTGAGCTGAAGTCGGAGGCTTAACCGACTGAGCCACCCAGGCGCCCCGACACTTCACCCTTCTTATAAGTTACCCAGCCATAGTTTCATGGATGCTGGCAGAATAGGTGAGACTCCTAGGTCAGAGACAAAGGGTGTAGTACTAATCGTAATAATTCAGCATAAGCATCATGTTTGCCTTGGTTCCTCTTGCTCCCTGAGGTCCAGGGGCAACACCGAGGGGCCTAGGTGGATGTACATATAAACTGAGTTTCACATCATGGCTAAGAAAGCCCGAGTTTATGGAACCCAAATCTTTTATGGTGCAGTTCAAGCAAATGTGGCTAATCTTTATTTTAGGGGAAGACATTTTCTTTATTGTATTATTCAAGATAATAATATGTCCTCTATTAGAGGCAGAGTCACTGTCTCTATTTTTCATGATGGTCTTCTATTTAAATATCCTCAAAAGGATGGCATGGAACAAAGGGGTAGTTAATGGCTCAGCTTATAAGACATGCAGAAACATAAGAGACCCATGGTGAATTATGTCCCAAGGGTATATCTGTTGGTCAGATACAGGAGACCCTTAAAACCACGTGCAGAATAATGTAATTATTCATTTCATTTGCATTAATTTTGAATGCCAAATGTTATTGTTATTTATGCATTGCTTCTTTAAACTATTTCAATACTTCTGTTTGTTTATATAGATAGCTTTTTTATTTCATGGTACTTTTGTAAATATTTCCTTACTATTTTATATTTTAAATAGCTAATGAATATTAACTAATGATGAAGTCTACAGTTCAATAATTTTAACAGCATCATAACTCTGAACATATAACCATTTGAATGCATGAAAAAGCCTGAAATGCAAAGGAATACTATTAGTATAGAACATGTTCCAAAATAGTCTAGATAGTATGAATGCATTTGAAGTTTATAGTAACCCCAGCTTAGTCAAATAAAGTACAACCTCATGAACTTAAGCCAGTGTACTGGAATACTCAATTAACTTTTGTCCTCCTTCATGCAGCTTTCAGGAGGGTCATGAAATCTAGAGAGAGAAAAAAGACCTAAACAAGGAGAATTAATCTAACGGACTTACAGTTATTACAGGCATGCCTCAGAGATGTTTTGGGTGCAGTTCTACACCACTGCAGTAAAGCAAGTATTGCAATAAAGCAAATCAAAATAACACTTTGATTTTCCAGTGCATATAAAAGTTGTGTTGATACTATACCATAGCCTGTTATGTGTGCAGTAGCGTTATGTCTAAGATAACAATATCCACATCTTAATTAAAAAAATGTTTTATTGCTAAAAAAAATTGCTATCTTCTGAGGCTTCAAGGAATCTGTCTTCTGGTAGAAGGTCTTGCCTTTGTTGTTGATGCTGATCATGTGGTAGTTGCTGAAGGTTGGGGTGGCTGTGACAATTTGTTAAAATAAGACAGCAGTGAAATTTTTTGCATTAATTGGCTCTTCCTTTCACGAACAGTTTCTCTGTAGCATGTGATGCTGTTTGATAGCATTTTACATGCAGGAGAGCCTCTTCCAGAATTGGAATCAGTCCTCTCGACCCTGCTGCTGCTTTATCACCTAAGTTTGTGTAATAGTCAAAATCCTTTGTTGTCATTTCAGCAATGCTCACAGCATCTTCCATGAGTCAGACTAGGTTACATCTCAAGAAACCATTTTCTTTCCTCATCCGTAAGAAGCAACTACTCATCTGTTAAAGTTTCATCATGAGATTGCAGCAATTCAATCCCATCTTCAGGCTCTGGTTCTAACTCTAGCTCCCTACTGTTTCCGCCCCATCTGCAGTCACTCCCTCCACTCAAGTCTTGAACCCCTTAAAGCCATCCATGAGGACTGGAATCAACTTTCAAACTCCTGTTTATGTTGATATTTTGGTCTCTTCTCATGAATCATGAATGTTTGTAATGGCATCTAGCATGGTCAGTCTTTTCTAGAAGGCTTTCAATTTATTTTGCCCAGATCCATCGGAGGAGTCATTATCTATGGCAGCTCTAGCTTTATGAAATCTATTTCTTAAATAATCAGCCTTGAAAGTTTAAATGACTGCTTTGTCCACGGGCTGCAGAATGGGTGTTGGATTAGCAGGCATGAAAATAACACTCATCTCATTATACGTGCCCATCAGAACCCTGGGATGACCAGGGGCATTGTCACGGAGCAGCCATATTTGGAATGGAATCTTTTTTTTCCAAGCAGTAGGTTCAACAGTGGGCTTCAAATATTCAGGAAAGCATGTCACAAATAGTTGTAGGGTCATCTGGGCTTTGTAGTTCTATTTATAGAGCATGGGAAGAGTAGATTTAGCATAGTTCATAAGGACACTAGGATTTTCAGAATGGTAAGTGAGCATGGCCTTCCACATAAAGTCACCAGCTGCCTAAGCCCCTGACTAGAGAGTCAGCCTGTTCTTGAAGCTTTAAAGTCAGGCAAAGAAGGACAGATACCATATGTTTGCACTTATAGGTCTAACAGGAGAACAGGAGAAACCTAATGGAGGACCGGGGGAGGGGAAGAGGGAAAGAGAGTTGGGGAGAGAGAGGGATGCAAAACCTGAGAGACTATTGAATACTGAATACTGAAAATGAACTGAGGGTTGAAGGCGGGGTGGGGGTGGGGTGGGGTGGGCGGGGAATGAGGGGTGGTGATGGAGGAGGGCACTTGTGGGGAAGAGCACTGGGTGTTGTATGGAAACTAATTTGACAATAAACTATTAAAAACAAAATAAAGTAAAAAAAAATAAATAAAGTCAAGCATTGACTTCTCCTTTCTAGCTATGAAAGTCCAGAAGCATCTTCTACTATAAGGCTGTTTCATTTACACTGAAAATCCATTGTTTATTTAATTAATTTTTTTAGTGTATTTGTTTTGAGAGAGTGAGAGTGAGTGTGGGGAGGGGCAGAGAGAGGGGGAGAATCTCAAGCAGGCCACGCGTTGTTGGTGAAGAGCCCAATGTGTGGCTCCATCTCACGAATCCTGCTCTCATAACCTGGGCTGAAATTGAGAGTTGGAAGCTTAACTGACTAAGCCACCCAGGTGCCCCAGAAAGTCCCCTGTTCAGTGTAGCTAGCTTCATTAATTAGGACATCTTCTGGCTAACCTGCTGCAGGTTCTACATCAGCACCTTTTGCTTCACCTCAAACTTTTATATTATGTAAATGGCTACTTTCCTTCAACCTCATGAACCAACCTCTCCCAGCCTTCATAGAATTGAAGAGAGTTAGGACCTTGGTCTGGATGAAGCTGTGGCTTAAGGGAATGTTGTGGCCGGTTTGACCTGTCTTGACCAAACTTCCTCCACATCGGCAATAACGCTGCGTCACTTTCTTACCATTTGTGTGTTCACTGGAAGCACTTTTAATTTCCTTTAAGAACTTCTTTGCATTCACACCTTGGTTAACTGTTTGGCTTAAACGGCCTAACTTTTTTGCCTGTCTCAGCTTTTGACGTCTTCCTCAGTAAGTTTAATCATTTCTAACTTCTGACCTAATGTAAGAGATGTATGGCTCTTCCTCTTACTTGTACACTTAGAGGCCATTGCAGGGTTATTAATTGGCCTCATTTCAATATTTTGTGTCTCAGGCAATGGGGAGGCCCAAAGAGTGGGGGAGAGATGGGGGAATCGCCAGTCGGTGGGGCAGCCACCAAAGATAACTGATTATAGATCAGCATAACAAATATAATGATAATTGTTAAGTTTGAAATACTGTGAGTATTACTAGAATATACAACAGAGACATGAAGTGAGCAAACGCTGTTGGAAAAATGGATCCGATGGACTTGATCACTGTAGGGTTGCCATAAGCCTTCAGTTTGTTAGAAAAATGCATTATTTGGAAGGTATAATAAAACAACATATGCCTTTTTTACTATGTAGTTGAAAGTCTACTTCCAGAGTGTGTCCTGTGATTATACATGTTCAGATTTCATATGATCTTCCATTAGAAACATATACCACAGTGCATGCCTGTAATAGTGCTAAAATTGTTAGCTATCATTATTATTATTACTTTTTTTTAACTACAAGAAGCAGTATAATTTTTTAAAAACACAGGCTTTGATATACAGTCTGGGTTGGAATTGTGTCTGTAATAATGAGCACAGAGAAATTATATGTTATTTCTCTTTCAACCTTGTATTTCTCATCTAAAATGGGGAAAATAATATTCTCTGTATTTTGTGAGACTTATATGAGATGTGACACTTGCAGTAAATGGATGTCTCTCACACTGCAGTTACGTCTTTCCTGGTTTAGATCTCTCTGTACACCACAGTTTGGACTTCAGCTTGGGCTTCAGGTTTACGTTTTATAATTACCACCTACAGGTTTAGCCATTTTCCCTTTTCCCCCTAAAATCTGAGAGTCTTTTGTTGATGTGGCTAAAACCAGAAGGTGTTTAGGGTTCACTATGTGATGTATCAGAACATATTTTGTACTAAAAATTTTTGTTTTGTTTTTCTTTGTAGTACTTCCATTAACTTATTAGTTAATTATTAAGAAGGTTTCTTTTTTCCCAGAGCAGTTTTAGAGTCACAGAAAAAGTACAGAGTTTTCCTGTATACCTCCCACCCCTCCGACGTGTGCACAGCCTCTCAGACTATCAACATTTCCTACCAGAGTGGGGGCATCTGTTACAACTGAGGGACCCACACTGACGCAACATAATTACTCAAAGCCCATAAGTTGTATCAGGGTTCACACTAGGTGTTGTACATTCTGTGGAGTTGGAAGAATAGTCACATCTATTTGTCAGCATGGTATCACACAAATATTTTCACTGCCGTAAAACTACTCTGTGTTCCACCTAGTCAGCCCTCCCCTCACCTCCAACTTCTGATGACCACTATTCCTTTTACTGTCTTCACCGTTTGCCTTTTGAAAAATGTCATATAGTTTATTTATTTTGAGGTGGGAGGGGCAGAGAGAGAGAGAGAGAGAGCGAGAGAGAGAGAGAAAGAGAAAGAGAATTCCAAGCAGGCTCCATGCTGTCAGCACAGAGCCTGACACAGGGCTCAATTTCACCAATGTTGAGATCATGACTTGAGTCAAAATCAAGAGTTGGATGCTCAACTGACTGAGCCACCCAGGTGCCCCTCAGAATGTCATATAGTTGAAAGCCTACCACATGACCACATGGAACCTTTTCAGATTGGCTTCTTTCCTTAGAAATATGCATTTAAGGTTCTTTCATGTCTTTTTATGGCTTGATAGCTCACTTTTTATTTTTTAATACTTTTTTAATGTTTATTTTTTGAGAGCAAAAGAATGGGACAAAGCACAATCAGGGGAGAGGCAGAGAAGAGGGAGACACAGAATCTGAAGCAGGCTCCATCCAGGGTCTGAGCTGTCAGCACAGAGCCCCACACAGGGATTGAACCTATGAACTGTGAGATCATGACCTGAGCTGAAGTTAGACATTTAACAGACTGAGCCACTCAGGTACCCTGCTAGCTCATTTTTTAGTGCTGAATAATATTCCACTGTCTGGATGTATGACAGTGTATTTATCCATTCACCTACTCAGGGACATTTCTGTTGCTTCCAGATTTTAGCAATTAGGAATAAAGCTGGGGGGGGGGCAGGAAGGAATACTGCTGCTGTAAATATCCATATGAAGGTTTTTGTGTGGACATAAGTCTTCAGCTCCTTTGGGTAAATATCAAGGAGCACTCTCCTATAAATTTTTAAGTCCTTGTATGAAACCGAAATTATCCGTTCAGATGCTTTGTACCTTTCAAGTTTATTTCTTACAGATGACTCCTTTTAGGGATAATCCCAAACCATCAAAGAAGTTCTAACAGTGATTCTGATATGAAACAGACTGATTTTGCATTTCATTTCCCCTCTGAAGGTTCTTTACCTCCTACATAAGTTTATCTTCCTCCGTCTCAGTGAAAAGTTCTCAATAGGACAGTGGTAGTTTAGGGTGATGGACCTGTGTGTCACCAAATATCCCCGAGCACCCTTTCCTCAGGGGCAGCTCCTATAATTATATTTAAATAACTAATAGAGGCAACAAAGGAATTTTACTCAAAATAATTTAAAGCTGCTTTAGAGTCTCTAGCTTTGTTACTCACAGCCATAGAAATAGACAAATAATTTTTAGAAACTTTATGTCAACAGGTATCGCTTATGAACCTACCATCCCCTAGAACAAAGATGTTACACAGTAAACCCTGAGGTAGTGGTAATTGTGCAAATTATGGTGTTTCTGATGATGACAATAATTGAAAAAGTTGATAATGATGCTCCAAAATAGTGAACAGTCCTTGAACCTCAATTATTAAGACGTAGCCAGGATATTCTATTTCTAAGACAGAAAAAGACACCCATGGGGCACCTGGGTGGCACCATCAGTTGAACGTCCAACATCAGCTCAGGTCGTGATCTTGAGGCTCATGAGTTCAAGCCCCACATCAGGCTTGCTGCTTTCATTGGGGAGTCTGATTCATTTCCTCCATCCCCTCTGCTCTCTGCCCCTCTTCCACTTGTGCTCTCTTTCAAATATAAAGACATTAGAAAAGAAAAAGACGTATGTAACTTTCAAAAGCTGTCCTAATAAAGTATATATTTGATTAACAGCTAACAGATCAATTTCAAATGATTATTACATCTCTGATAAATGGAGGTGAGATTTTTAAGTGTGTGTATAAATTTAAATATTTAGGAAGAAAGCATATTACATAGGCATAATCTGTTAAAAATTGTTGTCTTTGATGGGCCTTATCTAAGAGAACTAGCAAATTGCTATAATGGTTTGTAAAATTTTACTGTCATTAGAATATTCATTTATTTCTACATCAGTATTTCTCTGGATAGGAGTTTATAAGGCTCCCTTTCCAGGAAATGATGTGGAATAGCTATTATGCAGCAATCACTTGTTTCTTTCTATATTTGCATAACAAGAACTCCTGGATCCTTTTTTTTTTTTTTTTTTGGATGGTCTGAAATAGGAATCAAAGGCATTGCTTTCCAAGGAATTAAATGGGAATATTTGAATACTGAACATCGAAATTGGCAACATACTTTGAAAGCACTGGAATCTTTGTGTATTTACAGGTTATTTATTTATTGTGTACTTACAGAGATGGCTTTTAAAAATACAAAGTCTTAAATATTCTTAGCATTTATCCCCAACTTGTCATAATTGTCATGATTACTTTTTGCTCTTGAACAGCATTTAATTTTGTTTCACCACAGATTTCTAAACTTTACTTGGGAGATCTTCATTCTAAATATAGCAGTAACTGGTTGAGTTTTCGGATTCCTAATATAATGAAATGGAATTATTCCTTGCTTATTAAAGTTGCTGCAATAATTTAAAATATTTATTTTTAAAGGTATTTATTTTTATACATTCTCCTTGACTTTTGGTCACATTTTGGGTTAGGAAACCTGATAGAAAGCAGGTGTGTTTTTGAAATCAGATATTTTACAGAAACTTAAATAATATTTATATATAGTATTTATAAGTTTATAATATTTTATGTTTATAATATTACAACTCACCTTCCTCCCTGTGTATATATAGCATTTTGAAAAATTGAAAATGATTTATCATTAGGTTAAGATTCCCTTGTGATTTTGAATTTTATAATCTCATTGAGTGATTTACTTTTTACTTTTATTCCCTAAGCTTACTGCTTTCTTTCTTCCTAAGTCTTTCTACAAAGGCACATCTTTGCAGTGTATTTTTCTGTCCTTGGATAAAAATAACCAATGGCTAGGGATTCCAGTGCAAAATCATCAAACCTCATTTTGCATTGCGATGTATAGTAATATCTGAATGTTCACACTGAATGAACCCAGATTATGTGTTTTGGGTTTATCTTTTTTCCAGTCTCACAACAATGAACAGTTATTGTCAATAGTTGCAGAAAGAATATTAGATTTGGAGTGAAAATATTTGGATTTCAGTCCATCTTACATCTTCCTAACTGTATGACCTTGGTTCAGTTAATAACTTTACTAAACTTTCCTTTTTTCTTCTTTAAAACAACTACAACAATAACACTTTCCTTATTGAGCTATTGTGAAAGTTGGATCTATATAAAGCACTTGGTTCAGGGTCTATGACATAAAGTATCTGCTAAATATCAGCTATAATTTGATACTATTATTATAACTTCCCAGTCCTCCTTTTTCATTTTTTCTTATGACTTTGTGGAAATTAACTGTTTCTTACATATTTATCTGAAAAGAGGGTCAAATTATTCTGCCCTGCACAAATTACATAATGCATACAATGCTTTGGAAAATATTAAGCTCTACAAAATTGCTGGTGAACATTATATAATAATCTGCTGCTAGTGAACATTATGTAATAATATGGGTTTCTCAAACAGTAAAGATTTTTAGAAATAGCTACTTTTCCTGTTTTAGTGTAAAATAATCTATAGGAACAATTAAATATTCCAGGTAATGAAATAGCAGCAGAGAAATAACATGAGTATCAGAATAAATTAGGCAGACCTTGGCAAATCTATAATCAATATGGCTGAATAAGCTGTTTGCTTGAAAAAAATATTTGGAAAAAATTTAGTTTCTTAAATTGGTAATTCTGCTTCATCAATTTCCAGTAGGAAAAGAACAACTCTGTTGTGTTTTATTATTTTAGATCAGAGAGGATCCTGTTTTTCTTCAAATGTGTCCATTAATGTACTTAGAAAAGTACAACAAGGTGATCTCAGTTGATCTCTGTCCTTTCTAAACTATATGAATACTTCGGAGAGCCACCCTAAAAGTCCCATTATGTTCCTCAGGTTCCAAATGTGACTTTGAAGCAAATAGCTGTGGTTGGTTTGAAGCAATTAGTGGTGACCATTTTGACTGGATGTGGAACTCTAGAAGTAACCTTTCAGCTGAGTTTGAAAAACAGGCTCCACCTTGGGATCATACTCACAACACAGCTGAAGGTAAGACACAAGGAGAGGTTCTTAGTTATCACTTCCATTCACCCTTGGTCAGGTCTGAGAAGAGAAAGAGACATTTAAAGTTCCATGTTACTACAATAGATAGTATGACATTTGAATATTCGCTATTATGCTTATGTTGTCAATATGAAATGACTCCTTTATGGGTGGTGAGGAGGGAGTATAGTTCTAGTTTTGGCTGAGTTTGCTGAAATAATTAACTTTTGCAGACATTTTCACCTAGGTGTTGGTACTAGTTTAGTATTTATAAGAGTAAAGTTGACTCACAATCACTGCTACTAATTTTTATTGTATAGTCTTTGTTTCGGTGAGATGTAGAACTCAGTGTAGGGTTAAAAGGCAGGTGTCTCAACTCAGTTGGCTGACTTATGATATGTATTTGTATCTCAATAGGGCATTTTATGTTCATTCTGAAGAAAAGCAGAAGCTTGTCACAAGTTGCTAAACTCCAGAGCCCAACTTTCAGCCAGGCGGGACCTGGATGCACACTTTCCTTCTGGTAAATACTAAAATCTGTGGTCAACTACACTAGCAGCCCAGGGACTGCAGGCATACTCCTGAACTCAGTGGAGCTTAGGATTCGCCCTGGGTTTGGCTTTTAAAATAGCTATTGGATTTGATTTATACAGTTGGCATTTTACTTAGGAGTCTATTATCCATATTTGTTGTGTTCTTCCTTTAGATGAAAGGGACTCTTTGCCTCCAACAATGGATTGTAATAGGGTTAACACTGCTTCCCCTGTTCTGGACTGACCTCCTTGAGACAGGCTCCCAGGGTCCTGCAAGCCAGACAAGGCACCTCAGCAGACAAGAGCAGCCACAGTTACTGCAAGAAATAAAGGCGTCCATTATGACAGTTAATTATTATTAATAGACTGTTGACCCACTGGAAGAGTCTGTAAGTTAAACACTAGGTGGATCCCACAAGTCATTTCCAAGTCTTGTGTTTGCTCGTTTCCAGGTTTTACAACTACGGCCTGTCCGTGGGAGCAGCCGAGCTACAGCTCCATGTGGAAAATTCCAGCGAGCCTACGGTACTCTGGAGAGTATTATATAACCAGGGCAACCAGTGGTCCCAGGCCACTGTTCAGCTTGGACGCCTTACCCAGCCCTTCCATTTGTCACTAGATAAAGTCAGTCTCGGCATTTATGATGGGGTCTCAGCTATCGATGATATCAGATTTGAAAATTGTACTCTTCCCCTTGCCGTGGAGAGCTGTGAAGAGCCAGGTTTTTTCTGGTGTCGACACACCAAGGCTTGCATTGAGAAGCTTCTGCTATGTGATCTGGTGGACGACTGTGGTGATCGCACTGATGAGGTCAACTGTGGTAAGTTTCATTTATTTATTTACTTAGTTTTGGTCCTTCTTATTTTGATACTGATGATCTTGATCAGGTCACTGTTTTCTAGCCAATCAAAGCAAAGACACTATAAACGTTTCACAGTTGATGACTGTTCAGTTAATTGGGCTACCAGTATTTGTTATGCACACTTTAAAATCCATACTAGAGATACGGCGATGAAACACAAGTCCTGAGTCTCAGACCTCATGGAGCTTAGTAATTAGCTGAGGAGATCTATATTGTTCAAAAATTTAAAAATTAAATACAAAATGGCAGCCTAGGTAGGAGTCACAGAGACGCTCTGACTTTTTATAATGTATTGAATTTTTGTTGAGGTGATGACTTAGCTGAGATCTGAAAAGTGGTAAGTCCAAGCATAGATGCAAAAGCCCTGATATGTGACTGACTGCATGGCAGGTGGAGGCCAGCCAGGGTGGGTGGAGCCAAGAGGTCTAGGGGAGACAGAGGGCAGCGTAAGGACGAGATGTAGGGGAGGCCCAATTTGCAGATCTTCGCAGTTCATATTAGGGAGGTTTTTCTTCATTTGAAATTTTTTAGTAAGGAAGGTAATATAATAACATTGGCCTCTTAAAACATGTCATTGTGAATACAATGCGAGGAGCAGATTGGAGGAGAGAGGTTTCAGGAGACGCATCAGGAGGCCATTGCAGTAGTCCACTAAAGAGGTGGTGGGCAGCCTGAATCACAGCGATAGTGATGGTGACAGAGGGACTGATGTGTGGGGAGATACTTAGGAGGGACATTTAGTGATGTTTTGGCTATAGGGAGCAGAGGGTGGGGTCTGAAAGATAAGTCCTGACTTTCTGGTTTAAATTAACCAAAAAGTTTATGGTATCTGATGATTTGTATATGGTTCTACAGTTGAATAAACCTAGCTCCAGGTATAGCGCACCCAGTACACTTGATCCTGAAAATGCATTAATTTTCAGAAGCTCATAATTGTTTTTTTTAATTTCAAAAATCAGTCAGAAAGAGAGTTGCAGCTTTCCTTGTCTAGAAATAGCAACAGTTCTTAAAATTCAAGCGATTTGCCTATTAAATTGTGAGGCTAATTATAAACGAAAGTGAAGCCGTAATATGCTCGGTGCATCATAGGAAACACTGCATCAAGAAATTTCCGTATAAATTATTATAGAGAGTATTGCATATATGTGATTTTTGATATAGGTGGGTTGAAGTCAGAATTACCAGGCGTCTCATTACACAACTAAGACCTTGAGTGGATGTAAATAAAGTTGATAATTTAGACAATGGCTCACATAAGAGGCGTTACTTGTCATCAAGACAATTTTTTTTTTGCACATGTTGAAAGCTTTTTCATCTTTTTCAAGCCCTCCAAATCCCAGTCCTCCAAGAAAATGTTGATCTGTTGCTACACAAAAGCAAATTATCCTTCCACCTACACATTATTAACTTAGTAGAATGGAATTATGGCAGGTACAAGTGTAATAGCAAAATACTTTCTGTGACTAAATATTAACAAAAGGAAATAGTAGTGGCATTAGACCATCAGTTTCTCCCACAGCTCTCCATGTAGACATTATTACACAGAATGCGTTAGACATCCGGAAATTGCTGTTGTGTTTCTTACAGTTTCCTATGTTTAGAGACATAGCCTCTTATTTAAAGGTGGAGCTACATGTATTCCCCTCTGAAATAAAGACGGAGCACACAGTCCGTGTGAAGACAGGCAGTAACGAAATCCTCCGGCTTCAGTGCCAGTTTTCTGTCAAATAACTTAGCAGCCTGACATTCTCCTTCTGCTCCACTGCCAAAGACTGACACCTGGAGAGTACGCGGTGGGTCCCCAGTTCACGTCACAGCTGGGCTTGATTAGTCACAAGTGAGGAAATATCAAAGGAGAGCTCATCTCCCATTTGACATTTACTCACTTCGTTCCCTTCATTAGGTCTAAGCCCCTGCTCTGTGGTTTTCAAAGACGGATGATTTGTTCTTGCCTGGCTGCCTTTACCCACGTATGCTTATATTTATTGTTTCAGCATATTTATTCACCTTCGGCGCCAAGTGCATTTACGGAGATGAATAGTTAAAAGATAGCTGACATTTATTTTTTTATTAGTTTATGTAAATTAAGGTAAAATGTAGAACTACTCGTTAATTCTAAATCCTGGTTTTTTCCCTCCCTAATTAATGCCAGATGTACATTCTATTGCATTAATTCTAAACCAATCCTTGGTGTCAACAAAATGCTCACATCTGAAAAATGAATTCCTCTATTATTGTAGAAATTAAGGTAGGTTATCTAGTTGATGAGGGACAAGTCACTTCTTCCTAAGTGCTTTGAATTCTTCTAGTGACTGAAAGGAGTTTAGAGGTTAAAACCTCCAGCTCAAAGGTGCTATAATCCAGCGAGAAGGGAAGACAGCCTCCTGGGACACACAGCCAAGACCCCCAGGCACACAGCGCAGCAGGAAGCATGGGTAGGGAAGGAGAGAGCGGTGCGCATGCCAAGAGGGAGGCTATGAACAGGAAGTTAATTTGGGAAAGGTGAAGCTTGAAAGAGGAATTTCGGTTTAAGTTTAAATGAGTATCTAGGAAAGGATTTTGAAAACAGAAGGAAAATGATAAACTACTGCAGAAGAGAGGTCATTCTGGATTGATGCGATACTGGGGCAAGAGGGAGCCAGAAAGGAGAGTTTTTCAGCTTGGGGTCTGGAAAACACTGGCATGAGAATCACCTTGGGTGCTTATTAACATATGGATTCCTGGGCTTACCCCCAGGTCTGACAAACGCGTGTTTGTACAGGACTCCACCGTGGAGTAAGCAATTATTCTATGCACCTCAGGTGATTCTGAAAGATTGAGACCTATGAAAATATGTCAGTTCTCAGTTCCGCATGTGAGAATCACCAACGAAGATGATGAAGTAGTATCCTGATGTCCACATGCACTATTTGTACCAATCAAGCCAACATCTCTGGAGATGAATCCTGGGCTTTAGCGTCTTTTGTTTTGTTTTGATTTTTCATGTTCACGGGCGATTGAAACATTCCGCTAAGGTTGAAAGCAGCTGAACCAGAAGTTCATGGCATTGGGTCAGCTGTGGCGTCGTGACCATTTGCATAGAGTTACAGAGCTAGAAATGGTGGCGGGATGGGCATAAAAGGCATTTGGAAAACAATGGCTGAAGTGATACCTCCATCAGTCTGTAAAATATGATCATTTCATTTAAGACCAGGATGTATTCACTTTTTAAAAACTTTAATGCTGCACTTAAGAAAACAATTAAAATGGTTAACCTTGCCAGGAGCAAAATATCAACTGGTATTTTTCATCATAGTTATTTCTGTCCTTAATTATGTTTTGCCCTTATTTAATGCCAATTTCAGTACCTGAGCTACAGTGTGACTTCGAAAGTGGAATTTGCAACTGGGAACAAGATACAGAAGATGACTTTGATTGGACCAGGAAGCAGGGTCCAACCCCAACACTTAATACAGGGCCGATGAAGGATAATACTTTGGGCACAGCTGAAGGGCACTATGTCTACATAGAATCTTCCGAGCCACAGGTTTTCCAGAACAGAGCCGCTTTGCTCAGCCCTGTCCTTAATGCCACTGACGCAGACGGCTGCACCTTCCGCTTCTATTACCACATGTTTGGGAAGCACATTTACAGGCTGGCCATCTACCAGCGCATCTGGAGCAACACAAGAGGACAGCTGCTGTGGCAGATATTTGGGAACCAAGGCAACAGATGGATAAGGAAACACCTCAACGTTTCCAGCAGGAGGCCTTTTCAGGTATGGATAATGGATTTTGTAATAGGTATTTAAAATGCATCAGGATGTCTAAGGAATATGAAAGATTGCTGTGTTCTTGAATTGAAAGCGAGTGGAATTTGATCAAAGTTACTTCGCTATGCATTTACCATTCAATTAAGGGTGTGCCAAAGTTTGTTAAGTCGCTTTCCTCCTTGACTACCCCCAATAATGTGTGATTACAGTTTCTGAAAGTGGACACGTGGCACGGAAACAGCTAGCTGCAGGTCCTTCTCTGACTTTAAGTAATTTTTTCCACTGAAATAAAAAATCCGAGGGAAAAGGGATTTTGCACAGATTCTGGTATTCTGCCAAAAGTTCACATTCTTGAATCTGTTATTTTGAATATTTCATTTGACTTTTTTCCACGTTTCATAGGTAAGCAACAAAAATTCAAGAAGAGTGTGTGCTTTGTCGGAAAATCACATAGCCAGTCTGGGGCAAAGCCAGAGTTTAGTCTAGGTCTCCTTACTCCCAGTGGAATATTCTTTATTCTGATTCTCACCTGCCTTCTCCTACCTAAAAGGAAACCTTGGAGTGGCACGTTTAAATGCGTATGTGGCTTTTACCGTCTTTGTGAAGGAATTTAGCATCCATTATCCATCTCTTTTGATTCCCTCAGCAATTCCCTGAAGTGGGTAAGTCAGAGATCCTTTTTGTCAGTTTTACAGATACGAAGGAAAAAAAAAACCTCAAAGAGGTTGTTATTTATATATATCCAGCCAAATAGATGCTGAGCAGCAGAACGGGGACTTGGACTGGAACCCACAATTTCCAGTTAATTCACATTCATTCCCTTTGTAATATACAGCCTGTCACATGGAGGAGGGTTGAATATTCTTTTTCCCCTTTCTCAAGCAGATCTACTTAAAATATACAGGGAGAGGCTTCTTACCTATCCAGGCTAAACTTTTTTTTCCTTTTTTACATGTACTAAATTTCTTTGTTACCCTAGTTTAAAGCTCTGTCCCTATTTTTAAATTTTTAACATCACTTTATTTTTGAGAGAGAAAGATAGAATGTGAGCAGGGGAGGAACAGAGAGAGAGGGAGACACAGAATCCGAAGGCGGCTCCAGGCTCTGAGCTGTCAGCACAGAGCCAGACGCAGGGCTCAAACCTATTAACTGTGAGATCATGACCTGGGCTGAAGTCGCATGCTCAACAGACTGAGCCGCCTAGGTGCCCTGAGCACTGTCTCTGTTTAAATGTCTTGAATTAATGGTTTTATAGCCAAGAACTTAGCTCCAGTTCACCCAGGAGGGCATGGCAGATTGCATGGCTCACTAGAGAACACACCGAGATTGGTGATTTGTCCGGATAGACATAAGCTGTAATCATGGGTACGAATCCACCACATGTAGAGTGTTAGCTTGCTGTTCAGCCATAATGGTAAGATGCATGTAGTCATATGACGTGAAACTGAAGGAAGGTTCTCTGACTTTTATTTAATAATGGCTCATCCATTGCAAATTAATACTTCATATTTAATCAGAAGAATTGTAATTTGGGTCAAACTGGCATTCAGCGGATAAACTCTCCTTATGCTATGTACTCAAGAATTGGTTGCCGGGAGAAAATCACTTGGCAAGGGGGCTGCTTCAGATTCAGATGAACATGGAACTTCCTAAGGAATCCTCTGGTTATGAATCTGAAACACAGAGATTGAGGTTTGAGACTCATTATGGATTATACATGGAGTGCTCTGTTTGATTTTATGCCACGGTTCTTCTCGGCTTTTTATTATTTTCAATGACATTCAGGCATGAAAAGGCGAAATCAAATTGTGCATGTTTTGTAGATTAATTATCCAAAAGAGTAAAAATTGGGTCTAATTTAAGTAGCCACATATTTTTCCTTTTAAAAAAAAATTTTAAATGTCTATTTATTTTTGAGAGAGAGAGAGACAGACAGAGTGAGAGAGCGGGAGCAGCAGAGAGAGAGGCAGACACAGAATCTGAAGCAGGCTCAAGACTCTGAGCTGTCAGTACAGAGCCTGATCTGGGGCTCAAACTCATGAACTGCAAAATCATGACCTGAACCAAAGTCTGATGCTTAATCAACTGAGCCACCCAGGTGCCCCTTTCATAGTGTTCTTTATTGAATGAGTATACATAGTTGTTCCATGAGCAGGAATAACCAGGATTTTAGTTTACTCTGATATTGTGCATGAAATCACCTACTATCAATCCAGCAGAAAACAGGTGCTCATCTAATGTTTGTTTAAAAGAAAACTTCAAGGAGTTTCAAGGATCTATGTATGTAGAGTTGACACACACACTATTGTATTAGTTTCAGGCAAACAACATAGTGATTCAACAAGACTGTATACTATGTTCAGCACGAGTGTAGCTACCAACTGTCCTAACTTACTGCTATTACAATATAATTAACTCTATTCTTCAGGTTGTGAATTCATTCCTATCACTTCCTCATTCAATAACTAGAAGCCTGTATCTCCTACTCACCTTCAACCGTTTTGCCCAACACCCTCCCTCTGACAATCACCAGTTAGTAGTCTGTGTTTATAGGTCTGATTCTGCTTTTTGTTTATTTATTAATTATTTAAAAAATTTCCACTTAGTGGAATTATAAAGTTTTTGCCTGATGTATTTCACTTGGAATAATTCCCCCAAAATGAATCCATATTGTCTCCATTGGCACATCACATCCTTTCTATGGCTATATAATATTTCATTGTGTGTATATGTGTGTGTATGAGTGTGTATTCCCACTTTTTATCCATTTGTCTATTGATGGATACTTAGTTTGCTTCCATATCTTGACCATCTTTTGAAATTAGTGTTATTGTGGTTTTTGGGTAAATACTAATGGCATTATTGGATCATATGGTATTTCTTTTTTCTTAAATTTTTTTGAGCAACTCCATACTGATTTCCACAGTGGCTGCTCCAGTCTGAATTCCCACCAACAGTGCACGAGGGTTCATTTTTCTCCACATCCTCACTAAAACTTTTTATTTTGTGTGTTTTGGTTTTAGCCATTATGACAGCTGTATAGTATTTTCTCATTGTGATTTTAATTTGCATTTACATAGTGATTAGTGATGTTGAGCGTCTTTTCATGTGTTTGGTGGCCATCTGTATGTCTTTGGAGGAATGTTTGTATATGTCATCTTCCCATTTTTAAATTGATTTGTTCGTCTTTTTTGGTATTGAGTTGTATAAATTCCTTATATATTTTGGATAGTAACCTCTTATTGCATGTAGCATTTGTAAATATCTTCTCCCGTTCAGTAATTGTCTTTTTGTTTTCTTGATGGTAAACCTTGCTGCGTAAAAGCCATTTATTTTGATGTAGTCCCAATAGTTTATTTTTTATTTTGTTTCCTTGCCTCAGGAGATATATTTATTTATTTTTTCTTTTTTTCTTTTTTTTCCATAATATTTTATTATCAAATTGTTTTCCATACAACACCCAGTGCTCTTCCCCTTAAGTGCCCTCCACCATCACCACCACCTCTTTTCCCCCCTCTCCCTTCCCCCTCAACCCTCAGTTCATTCTCAGCATTCAATAGTCTTTCAAGTTTTGCATCCCTCTCTCTCCCCAACTCTCTCTCCCTCCTCCGCTCCCCCTGGTTCTCCATTAGGTCTCTCTTGTTTTCTCAGGAGATATATTTAAAAACATACTGTTATGGCTGATGTCAGAGAAATTACTGGCTGTGCTCTCTCTTAGCATTTTTATGGCTTCAGGTCTCACATTTAAGTCTTTAATCTATTTTGAGTTTGTGTGTGGTGTGAGAAAGTGGTCAAGGTTCATTCTCTTTCATGTAGCTATCCAGTTTTCCTAGCACCATTTTTGAAGAGACTTTTTTTCATATTGTATATTCTTGCCTCCTTATTCACAGGTTACTTGCCCATAATTTCATGTTTATTCCTGACCTCTTTCTTCTTTTACATTTATCTATATGTTTATTTCTCTAGCAGTACCATACTGATCTGATTACTACAGCTTTGTAGTGTAGTGTATTTTGAAATCTGGGATTGTGATACCTGTAGCTTTTATTCTTTCTCAAGAGTGCATTGGCTATTCTGAGTCTTTTGTGGCTCCATACAAATTTCAGTATATTTATGCTAGTTCTGTGAAAAATGGTTTTGCATTTTCATAGGGATTGCATTAAATCTGTGAGATAACATTTTAACAATAAAATTTCTCCAGTCCATGAACATGAAATATCTTTTTTTTTTTTGTAGGGGTCATCTTCACTTCCTTTTATCAGTGTTTTATAGTTTTCAGAGTACAGACCTTTCACCTCTTTGGTATTTATTCCTTTTGGTACAATTTTAAATAGTGCTGTTTCTTAAATTTCTCTTTCTGCTACTTCATTTATAGTGTAAAGAAACTCTACCAATTTCTGGGTATTGATTTTGTATTCTGCAACTTTACTGAATTCATTTATTGCTTCTAGTAGTTTTTTGGTAGTGTTTTCAGGATTTTCATATCACCTGCAAATAGAGTAAGTTTTACTTCATCTTTACCAATATTGGTTCCCATCATTTATTTTTCTTGTCTGATTACTGTAGGTAGGACTCCCAGTACTATCTTGAATAAAATGAAGAGTGGACATCCTTATCTTGCACCTAATCCTAGAGGAAAATCTCTGTCTTTCCCTATTAAAAATGACGTTAGCTGTGGGTTTTTTCATGTATGTCCTTTATTATGTTGAAGTATGTTCCCTCAAAACCTACTTCGTTGAGGATTTCCCTCATGAATGGGTATTGTTCTTTGTCAATTTCTTTTTCTACATCTATTGAAATGATCATGTGGTCTTTATCGTTTCTCTTATTAATGCGATGTATCACACTGATTGATTTGTGGATATTGAACCACCCTTGCATCCCAGGAATAAATTCCACTTGATCATGATAAATTATTTATATTTATTGATGTGAGAATAATGAACCACAGTCACATCCGTGGAATAAAATCCACTTAATTGTGGAGAATTATTTGTTTAATATATTGTTGGATTCAGTTTGCTAATTTCATGTAAATTCATCAATGATTCTGACCTGTAGTTATTTTTTGTTGTTGTTGTTATTGTTTTGTCTTTATCTGGCTTGGCTTCATAGAATGAATTTGCAACCTTTCCTTCCTCTTTTAATTTTTGGAAAAGTTTGAGAAGTATATTAGCGGTTTGGTAGAACTCACCTGGGAAACCGCATGGTCCTAGACTCTGGTTTGTTGGGAGTTGATTATTGATTCAATCTCATTGCTGGTAATTGGTCTATTCAGATTTACATATTTCTTCCTGAATCAGTTTTGGGAGGTTATGTGTTTTTAAAAACTTATCATGGAGGCTCCTGGGTGGCTCAGTCGGTTAAGCCTCCGACTTCGGCTCAGGTCAGATCTCACGTTTGTGGGTTCGAGCCCCACATCAGGCTCTCTGCTGACAGCTAGCTCAGAGCCTGGAGCCTGCTTCCAGGTCTGTGTCTCCTTCTCTCTCTGGCCCTCCCCCTCTCATGCTCTGTCTCTCTCTGTATCAAAAATGAATAAAACATTTAAAAAAATTTTTTTAAACTTATCATGTTTTGTAGCTTATCCATTTTGTTGGCATATAAATATTTGTAATATACTCTTATAATACCTTTTGTTTTTTATGATGTCAGTTGTTATTTCTCCTCTTTCATTTCCTATTTGAGTCCTCTTCTTTAGGGGGGTGAATCTGGTTGAATGTTTATTAATTTTATTGACCTTTTCAAAGAACTTGCTCCTGGTTTCATCGATCTGTTCAATTTTTTTGGTTGTTTTCCTATTTCATTTATTTCTGGTCTTTACTGTTTCCTTCGTTCTCCTTGTTTTGGATTTGTTTGTTCTTTTTCTAGCTCTTTGCGGTGTAAGGTTAGGTTGTTTAGTTGAGATTTTTCTTGCTTCTTGAGGTAGACCTGCATTGCTATAAACTTCCCTGTTAGAACCACTTTTGCTGCATCACAAAGATTTTGGACTGCTGTGTTTTCACTTTTATTTGTCTCCATGTATTTTTAAATTTATTTCTTTGATTTCTTTTGTTGGACCAAGAAATTGTTAGTAGCATTTTATTTAACTTCCATGTATTTGTGTCCTCTCGAGATTTTTTCTTGCTATTTCTAGTTTCATAGCTTTGTGGTCAGAAAAGATGCATGGTATGACTGTCTTTCTGAATCTGTTGATTCTTGTTTTATGGCCTAACAGGTGATCTTTTTTGGAGAATGTTCCATGTGCATTTTAGAAGGATGTATATTCCACTGTTTATATGTTCTAAATGTATCTGTTAGATCCTTCTTGTCCCTGTGCCATTCAAAGCCAATATTTCCTTCCTGATTTTGTCTTTTGATGATCTGTCCATTTATGTAAATTGATTGTTAAAGTCCCAATGTTGTATTACTATTGATTACTTCCGTTATGTTTGTTATTCTGCTTTATGTCATTGGTTTCGCCCATGTTGGGCGCATAAATATTTACAATTATTTTGTCTTCTTTGATTGTCTCCTCTATTATGATATAGTGTCCTTTATCTCCTGTTATAGTCTTTGTTTTAAAGTTTTTTTCATCCAATGTCAGCATTGCTTCCCAGCTTTCTTTTCAGTTCCATTGCATGATAAAAGTTCTTCCATCTCCTCACTTTCAGCCAGCACATTTTTTGGGGGGTCTGAAATATGTCTCCTGTAGGCAGAATATAGATTGGTTTTGCTTGTTATCTATTCCATCACCCTAGATCTTTTAATTGGAGCATTTAGTCCATCTGCGTTTGAAGTAATTATTTGCATTTTTAATGTTGTGTATATATATTTTTTCATATAGTTTATTGTCAAGTTGGTTTCCATATAACACCCAGTGCTCTTTCCCACAAGTGCCCTCCTCCATGACCATCACCGCTCTTCCCCTTTCACCCTCCCCCTTCAGCTCTCAGTTCATTTTCAGTATTCAAGAGTCTCTTGTGATTTGCCTCCCTCCCTCTCCCTAACTCCTTTTCCCCCTTCTACTCCCCATGGTCCTCTGTTAGGTTTCTCCTGTTAGACCTATGAGTGAAAACATATGGTATCTGTCTTTTTCTGCCTTATTTCACTTAGCATAATACTCTGGAGTTCCATCCCCATTGCTAGAAATGGCCAGATTTCATTCTTTCTCATTGCCATGTAGTATTCCATTGTATATATAAACCACATCTTCTTGATTCATTCTTCAGTTGATGGACATTTAGACTCTGTCCATGATTTGGCTATCATTGACAGTGCCATTATGAACATTGGGGTACATGTGCTCCTATGCATCAGCACTTCTGTATCCCTTGGGTAAATGCCAGCAGTGCTATTGCTGGGTCATAAGGGAGTTCTATGGATAGTTTTTTGGGGAACCTCCACACTGTTTTCCAGAGCAGCTGCACCAGTTTACATTCCCACCAACAGTGTAGGAGGGTGCCTGTCTCTCCACACCCTCGCAGCATCTATAGTCTCTTGATTGGTTCATTTTAGCCACTCTGACTGGCGTGAGGTGGTATCTCAGTGTGGTTTTGATTTGTATTTCCCTGATGATGAGTGATGCTGTGCATTGTTTATGTGTCTGTTGGCCATCTGGATGTCCTCTTTGGAGAAGTGTCTGTTCATGTCTTCTGCCCATTTCTTCATTGGAACTTATTTTATCATTGCTTTTGTATTCACCATTACTTTCTTCTCTTGCTATTCTCTCAGGGATTCCTGGCTTTCATTAGTAATGTGCTTAGATTTCTTTGTCCTTATTATTTCCATATCAATTACTATTTTGATTTGTGGTTATCATTACATTTATATCATTACTCTTATTAGAAGTCTATATTAAGTTGATGGTCACTAAGTTTGGCCCATCCTAAAAACACTAAATTTTTACTCTCTATCAAACACATTTTAAATATATGTTGTCATAGTTTACATCCTTTTACTGTGAATCCCTTGACTGATTTTTTTAATAATTATATTTAATTTTTCTGCTTTTGTGCTTCCTGATTTTCTTACTTCTGCTTATGGTCTTTCCTTTCCACTCAGGGAGCCCTTTAACCTTTCTTCTAATGCTGGTTCATTTGTGATGAAATCCTTTCATTTTTGGTTTTTCTGGGGACCTCTTTATCTCTCCTTATATTTCTCATTATAGGCTTTCTGAATAGAATATTCTTGGCTGTAGGCTTTTTGTTTTGTTTTGTTTTCAGCTCTTTGAATATATAATGCTACTCCCTTCTGTTCTGCAAAATTTCTTTTGAAAAAATCAGTTGATAGTCTTATTTCCCTTGTATTTCTCCCCTCTTACTACCTTTAAAATTCTCCCTTACCATTTTTTATCATAGTGATTTTTATGTTTCTTGGTATGAACCATCTTGTGTTGATTTTCTTGGGGGCTTTCTGTGCCTCCTGGATCTGGATGTCTATTTCCTTCACTAGATAAGAAAGTTTTCAGTTATTATTTTTTAAAATACATTTTCTATCCCCTTTTCTCTCTCTTCTTTTTCTGGGACTCCTGTAATATGAGTGTTATTGCTCTTGATGGTGTGTCTGAGTTCTCTTAATCTAATTCTCATTTCTTATTATTCTTTCTTTTCTCACCTCTTCCACTCGACTGCTTTCTATTACTCTATCCTCTAAATTGACTCGACTGCTTTCTATTACTCTATCCTCTAGATTGCTACTTCCTTTAGTCTATTATTTATTCTCTCTAGTGTATTTTTAATTTCACCTATTGAATTCTTTATCTCTGATTGGTTCTTTTTTTTTTTTTTTAATTTTCTGTGTCTGATGAAAGTGTCCCTGAGGTCCTCCACTCTTTTCTTGAGTCCAGTGAATATTTTTATGATCATTACTTTAAATTCTCCATTGGGCATATTACTTATCTCCATTTCATTTAGTTCTCTTGCTGTGATTTTGTTCTTTTCTTCATTTGGGACTTATTCCTCTGTCTCATCATTTTTTCTGTGTCTGTTTCGATATGTTAGGAAATTTCAGCTATGTCTTCTGTTCTTGAATGTATTGACCTTATGAAGAGGAGGTCCTGTAGTGCCCTGCATTGCAGTGTCCCCTGTTTCCCAGAATGTGGCTCTTCAGAGGTGTCTCTTATGGGTACTGTGGGCCCTACTATTGTGTTTGAGCCATGTTTGCCTCCAGTCCGGTCATCTACCATGGCTGGTTTTGCCTATTTTGGGCAGGGCTTGTTCCTTTTGTTTTCAGTGAGCCAATCTGGGGCCACCTGGGGCTTGAGTTGAGTCAGACCCACTGTTTGCCAGAGCTGCATTAGCACCCAACTGCAGGGTGTCCTTCCTGTGTTTTTTCAGAAACTTTCATTGGTGGTTATGACCTGTTATTCAGACTGGATGTCTACCCACAGCCCACTGTGGTTGGTCATGGTCATGTATGTGTGGTTGTCTTCCCCTGTTCCTGGGGCAGGAGTCACTTTGGAGTTTGGTGCCAGCTCCTCTCATGTTTGATGGCACCCTGCCACACTCTTGGCACCACTTTGGATGGTCTTCTGCAAAGGGCATTTCAAAGGATGTGTGTCCACAAGACAGCATGGGGGTAGGGTGCACGGTGTCAGCAGGGCCCATGCAGGTCAGCCTTTGGAGGGGACCTGTAATCCTGTGGGAAAACCCATGCAGACGCCAGGCCAGGGTTAGGAGGTGAGCCTACAGACCATCACAGAAGTTGAGCACGCTCTTAGGAAGCCAGGTGGAGAGTGTTTGCTCCGGTTCCTGCAGGTGTCCCTATATCTAGGCTGGGGGCTGCGTGAAGGAAATCTTGCCCAGGAACTCTTTTATTCTTCGAGTAGTCTTCTAAAGATGCCTGCCCTCCCAGTGCCTGCTCTGAGATTAGTAAATAAACCCCCCTCCTGTGTACCCCAGGCATTTTTTCAAACTGTTTCTTCAGTACTGTATCTTAATAGGGGCTGTTTCTTGTGCTGTCTCTTTAATGGTAGGGACTCAGCTTCCTCTTGCACTTTGAGTGGCTCTCCGGGAGCTGAATTTGCTGATCTTTAAAATTCCAGATATTGACGCCACTAACTGCACGAACTCCAAAAACTAGGCCTCTCTGGGTTATAAAGCCAGATGTTATAGGGACTTGTCTTCCCAAGTGGGTCCCTGTGCCTGTGGTGCCTGGTGTGGGGTTGGAACCTCTCCCTTTCTGTGTATCGGTGTCCCTCATTTTACAGACACCCCCAGCAGTCAGTTTGGCTCCTGGCCCCATTTCCATCCTTCCTCCCTTCTTCAATGTGGCCTCTTCTCTACATCTAGTTGTGGAAAGTCTGTTCTGCCGGTCTTTGGGTCATTTTCTGGTTTATTTACTCTCATGTAAGTATTATCTAGGTATATCCGTGGGATGAGGTAAGCCTGGGGTCCTCCTACTCTTCTAGTTTCCTAGGTCAACAATGGATTCTCTTATCTTTAACATTTGATATTTTAATGAATATATTGGGGTGGTGCAGACCTCTTTCAGATCATCTCAGTTTAGAATTCTGGTTTTTGGACTTGGATAGCTATTTTCTTCCCTTGGTTAGGAAGGCTTTTAGTTATTATTTCTTCAAATCAGTTTTCTACACTTTTTTTTCTTCCTCTTCTGGGACGCCTATAATGTGAATGATTGTTTGCTTAATGTTGTCCAAGAGAGCTATTAACCTACCTGCTCCCCCCTCCCCCTTTTAAAAAGTTCTTTTCTCTTTCTGCTGTTTAGTCTGTGTGCTTTCAATTCAGGATCATTCGTTTAAAGTGAGATACATAGGACAGAACTAGATTGGACATGTAAGTATAGGAACTATTTGGCATTTTAATGTCAGTTGAAGTAACTGACCACTGCTCTTATGTGTGGCATGGTCTGTAAAGGCTCAGCTGGTCATTACACACAAAACTTTATGCCAACCTTATAACTGATTTTTATTCTGATCTTTATTGAAGTATAATTGACATATAATAAACTACAAATATAGATATTTTAAACCATTGCCACAATCAAGGTATCGGATAAATATGCATCACCTCTAAACTGTCCTCATACCCTCTGTAATACTTCCATCTGGCCCTCACTCCTGTCCCTGGACAGCCACTGAATTGGTTTCTCTCTATATATGCTAATTTGTATTACCAAATTTTTAAATAAATTGTACAGTATGTACTTTTTCTGACTTACTGCATTCAGAAGATTCTTTTATGTTACAGAAGGTATCTGTAATTCATTTGTTTCTATTGCTGAATAGTGTTATATGGATGCAACACAGATTACCTATTTAATTATTGATCGATATTTGGGTTGTTTGTAGTTTGGGATATTGTAAGTAAATCTGCCATGCACATTTGCATGTAAGTGTTTATATAAACATCTGCTTTTATTTTTCTTGGTAAATACCCAGGAGTGGAATGGTTGTATCACTTGCTAGAATTGTGTTTAACATTTTAAGAGACTCTTAAATTGTTTTTCACAGTGGGACATTTTTATTCCCATCAATAGAATACATTAGTTCCAGTTCCTCCTCTTCTTAACCAGTACTTGTTATTATTAGTCTTCTTAATTTTAGTTATTAGAAGTATATAACGTTATCTTATTTTGGTGTTAATTTGCATTGCCTAAGCATTAAGTATGTTGGATGTATTTTCTATGCTTAATTGCTAAATGGGACGTAATTTGAAGTATGTGTTTTAAGTCTCTTGCCCAATTATTATTATTATTTTTAGATCTTTTGCCCAATTTTTAAAGTGGATTTTTGTTTTCTTATTATAGAGTTTTGAGCTTTTCTATATTTTCTGATGCAAGCCTTTTTAAAAATATGTTAATTACAAGTTTTTTCTTCTGGTCAATAGCTTGTGTTTTAATTCTTTTAATAGATTCTTTATAGAATCTATTAAATTTAATGAATTTTGATGAAGTTTAATTTATTACTAACTCGTATCCCCAAAGTTTTCCTCTCCTTTTTCTCCTCTCCTTTGTGAACTTTGATTACAAGTAAATTAAGCTGCTTGAAGTTGTTGTCCCAGAGCTTATTATTGCTCTGTTCAGTTTCCCCCCCCTAATTTTCTTTTCCTTCTCTGTGTTATTTTATGTAGTATCTACCTTTATATCTTAATGACTAGTCTACTATTAATCTATTCCAGTGTATTTTTTTCATCTCCTACCTTGTCAATTTTATATCGGAGTTTTGGTTTTAGCCTTTATTTCCCGTCTCTATCTTAGAATATATAGAATAGTTTTAATAACTGTTTTAGATGTTTGAAGTGTTTGAAACAATAAAGAGGTAAAGGAGTTTCTGTGCTTGTTTCCCTCTCAACAAGGATTTGCTAATCATCCAGGGACAGAGGTGACTTTGGGGGGGCTTTGGGACCCAGATGCAGGCTGGGAGCTCTCCTGCCTGCTCAGCCAGCTGCCCAGCAGTTGCATCCACACCCCAAAGAGTTGTCCCCCCAATTTCAGTCCAACAATAGATCCTGAATCAGCATTATAAAATCTCCATTCCCTCTCTGTCATGGCATAGGAGTGATCCTACCAGGATTCTGTCCATCCGTTTTCCTGGAGGTAGGCCTTCAGACTTTGGTTTAACTGTAACCCAGTTCCAGCACCTCACAGTCACGCTCAGCTGGTGTTCCTCTCTGCCCAGGGACTTTCCTAGTGACCTGACAGGGGAGCCTTCCTAAGAACCACATGGGAACCACACTGGTCTGCACACCTGGTAACAGGCCCACATTTACAGTCCCAAGTACAGACCATGAGTCAGACCTCTGTCCTGGGCAGCCATGCCGATCAAGGTTCTGGAGGAAGTTCTTTGCAGTCAGGAGCCAGACATGACCTATGTCAACCTCAGCCACTGGGAACAGGCCTGACAGCTGCAAAAGCCACTGAGGATCCAGGAGCAGCTGCATGACCCTGCTCCAGTTCTGGTCAGTTATGATGTTGGAAGCATACTGTAAGCCTGGGGACCTGACAGAAGAAGGTTTTGAACTGCCGAAACCAGTCCATAAAGATTGGAAGAGGGTTAGGTTTTTCAAATGCACAGATGGAAAAGCAGGGCCACATGGATCCTGAAGATTCAGGCAAACATGATGCCACCAAAATAAATGAACTGACCCCAAAGAAGTAGAGCTTTATAACTTTTCTTACAAAAAAAATCAAAATCATCTTAAAGCTCACTGAGATTAAAGTGAACACATTCACACAACTAAATGAATTTGAGAAAACAGTGCATGAAAAAATGTTAGAAATTCAATGAAGAAATATAAATCATAAAAACCAAACCAAACAAGTTCTGAGGCTGAAGAATAGTGACACAACTGAAAACCTCATTAGAGATCTTCAGCTGCAGGCTTGATCATGCAGAAGAGTCATGGAATTTAAACACCAGTATTGGAAATTAGCCACTGAGAGGAAGAGAAAGAAAAACAAGAGTGAAGGAAGCATATGAGAACTGTGGGACAGCAACTACAGAAAAATATATGCATCATGGGAGTCCCACCAAGAGAAGAGAGAAAGGAGCAGAAAGATTTCATTAGAGAAAAATCACATGGAGCGCCTGAGTGGCTCTGTCGGTTAAGCATCCGACTTCCGCTCAGGTCATGAACTCACAATTCATGGTTTCGAGCCCTGCGTCGGGCTCTGTGCTGACAGCTAGCTCAGAGCCTGGAGCCTGCTTCAGATTCTGTGTCTCCCTCTCTCTCTGACCCTTCCCTGCGCACGCTGTCTCTCTCTCTCTAAAAAATAAATAAAACATTAAAAAAATTAAAGAAAAATGACAAAAGGCTCCCATATCATGAGAGGGATTTGACCATTCAGATAATGAAGCTCAGAGGATTCCAAAGCAAGATTATCTCAAAGATGGTTACTCTGAGACCCAGTATATGCAAGTTGTCAAAGTTAAAGACAAAAATTATGAAAGCAACAAGAGAAAAGTGACTTGTCACATACAAGGGAACTCATGCCACACGGTGACCAGTGATATTCTCAGCAAAAACTTTACAGGCTAGGTGGGAATGGGATGATATATCCAAAGTACTAAGAGAAAAAAATCCAAAAACAAACCCCAAAAAAACCACAAACCTCTGCCAGCCACTAATTCTATACCTGGTGAAGCTGTTCTTTACAAATGAAGTAGAGATGAGACATTCCTGGATAAACAAAAGCTGAGGGAGTTCGTCACCAGTATGCATGCCTTCCAATAAATACTGGAAGGGGCTCCCAAACTGAAATAAAAGTTTGTTAAGACAACAGCATGAATACATGTGAAAGTAGAAAATTTACTGGTAAATGTCAACTTAGTCAAATTCAGGCTGCTCTAGTACTCTAATGGTACATAAATCTAATATAACTAGCACAAAATCATAGTAATGTATTAAACATAACTGTAGCTACATAACTTATTGGACATAGTATGTAAAGAGATACAATTTATACGCAATGCAAAACATCAATAGCATAAAATATGGAGGGAGAGTAGCAGTAAATTTGTAGAGTTTTAAAATGCAGTTGAAGTTATCAGCTTAAAATAGATTGTTATATCTGTAAGATGATTTATGTAAGCCTCATGGAAACCACAAAGAAAAACTTCCAGTAGATACACAACATATAAAGGAAAAGGAATCAGGACACAACACTACAAACCACTATCAAGGAAGACAGCAAGAGAGGAAGAAAGGAAAAACAAAATAGTGAGAAAATGATAAAAAATTAAGTCCTTAACTATCAATATTTTAAAAATTATTAACACGAACTAAAATTTTCAATCAAAAGCACAGCGTAACTGGGTAAAAATAAGATGCAAGACCCCATGATATGCTGCCTCTGAGATTTGTCTTAAACTTTGGACACACACAGCCTGTAAGAGAGGAGTTGGAAAAAGATCCTCTCTGCAAATGGTAACCACACGAGAGCAGGGGTACCTATACCAATGTCCGCTATGGGGAGACTGATCCAACTCCCTTTGACAATGAAATCTCTCATTGCGAGAACTAGGTCTCTGTTGCCAAAGCATATTGCACAGTGCATGGGATCTGGCTGATGTGTACAAAACGCTGACTAACTATTTGCACTGCAGGAATGAAGTCCTGTGTAGTGAGTAGAGATCCAGGACTCCTTTCCAGTCTTTGGGGGTTTCTTCGTACTTAATTTTGGTTTCTTTATTGTGTATTCATAATAGTTTCTTAGTGATTTGAAACTCTGGAGCTGTTAGGTCAGATTCATTTAAAAAGGGATTGGCTTACACGTGCAAGGGGCTTTCATGATTTGGAATTTGTATTTAAGTTTCAGGAATTGATCAATTCATTGATCTGTATATTGATTTCCTATGTTTTTTTGGCTTCTTGTTATGTACATTTTTAATATAAGATCAAATATGTTTCACCTGAAAAGTACTCATATTTATTATGACAGGTGAATATCGGTTTAGATTTACTTTGAAGTAGCAAAAGTTCTGGTTACACATTGACTTTGTCTTCCTTTTTTTCTCTACAGCTACTGTAAGCTATATTCAAATATATAATTTGAATATTATATATTCATACATCAATTACTTGAATCTTCCTCAGAAATGTAAACATTTTTGTATTGCTTACTTTTAGTTCGAAGGTACTTTAGAATTACTGTGGCACATGCAATTAAGTACCTAAGAGCAATTGATATTAATATTTCTTAATATTTATACAGTTAATTTCATTTCCAGCATTATTTGGGATAGAAGATAGGCTTTGTTTTCCAGGTGGAAGCTCAGTCATAGATTTAGGAATCTTACAGGCAAAAAGGAATTTTTTTAGGACAACCTTTTGTTGTGTAGGTGAAAAAAAATCTAGAAAAATCTCTCTTCTTGAATGTCTTTACAGGTATTTAAGAAGAGTAGACTCTGGGTTTCACAATCCAGCTCAACACTGTTGAGCCTCAGTCAACAGTATTCACATAATTAAACATACTTACATATTAAATAAGCAAAAACACTAAGAGGTATTTCACTGTAAAATATAATGTTGCATGTTTTGATCTTCAAATTCAATACATAGCAACTCAAAGATTAATAATTACAGTGATTCCTTGAGTAAATTATTTTTCTAATAAGACAACAATTTAGTAAAGTAGTCATTTTGACTGTTCCAGCTGCTACCCTTGTGGTCTGAAAAATGTGTTTATTCATGTGCCATAGAGAATAAAAATCTTAGCCAAAGGCTAAGATTCAAATATATTTTCTAGATATATTTTAGAGGGCATTTTAAGATTTTCATGATGCAGAAAAAATTATGATGTCACAGCTATATGAAGAAGATTAATGCCATTTATTATAACTTCTGGAGATCCCAGTTATTTGGGCGATATGTTTGGTAGTTGTAACACTATTATTTATCCTAATTATGTAATATACTAGTATTAATAATACACTATATACTATACTAAATTTTTAAAATTTAAATCCAAATTAGTTACCATATACTGTAGTGTTAGTTTCAGGAGTAGCATTTATTGACTCATCACTTACATATAACACCCAGTGTTCCTCCCAACTAGTGCCCTCCCTGATGCCCTTCACCTGTTTAGCCCATCCCCTTCCCCAGTGCCCCTCAGGCAGCCCTGTTTGTTCTCTGTATTTAAGAGTCTCTTATGGTTTGCCTCCCTCTATGTTTATCTTATTTTTTCTTCCCTTCTCCTAAGTTTATCTGTTTTGTTTCTTCAATTCCATATATGAGTGAAGTCATATGGTGTTTGTTTTTCTCTGACTGGCTGACTTCTTTTAGTGTAATACACTCTAATTCCATCCGCATTGTTGCAAATGGAAAGATTTCATTCTTTTGATTGCTAAGTAATATCTATTGTGTGTATGTGTATACACATATATAAATACTACATTTCTTTACCCATTCATTAGTTGATGGACATTTGAGCTCTTTCCATAATTTGGTTATTATTGATGCCACTGCTTTAGAATCAGAATTTTTGTAATCTTTGGATAAATACCTAGTAGTGCAAATGCTGGGTTGCATGTTAGGTCTATTTTTAATTTCTTGAAGAACCTCCATACTATTTTCCAGAGCGGATGACTAGTTTGCATTCCCACCACCAGCGCACAAGGGTTCCCATTTCTCCTCATCCTCGCCAACAACTGTTGTTTCCTGAGTTCTTAATTGCAGCCCTTCTGATGGGTGTGAGGTGATATCTCATTATGTTTTTGATTTGTGTTTCCCTGATGATGAGTGATGTTCAACATCTTTTCATGTGTCTGTTAGCCCTCCAGATATCTTTTTTGGAAAAATGTCTGTTAATGTCTTCTGCTCATTTCCTCACTGGATAACTTGTTTTTTGGGTAAGTTTGATAAGTTCTTTGTTGATTTTGGATACTAACCCTTTATCAGATATGTCATTTATAAATATTTTCTCCCATTCTGTCAGTTGCCTTTTAGTTTTACTGATTGTTTCCCTTGCTGTGCAGAAGGTTTTTACCTTGATGAGGTCCCAATAGTTCATTTTTGCTTTTGTTTCGCCCCCCGGAGACCTGTCTAGTAAGATATTGTTGTGGCCAAGGTCAAAGAGGGTGATGACTGTTTTCCTTCTGGATTTTGATGATTTCCTGACTTACGTTTAGTTCTTTCATCCATTTTGAATTTTATCTTGTACATGGTGTAAGAAAGTGGTCCGATTTCATTCTTCTGCATGTTGCTGCCCAGTTTTCCCAACACTATTTGCTAAACATACTGTCTTTTTTCCATTGTATACTCTTTTCTGCTTTGTTGAAGATCAGTTGACCATACATGTGTAGATTTTTGGATTCTTGGTTCTGTTGATCTATGTGTCTGTTTTTGTGCTAGTACCATACTCTCTTGATGCTTACAGCTTTGAAGTACAACTTGAAGTCTGGAATTGTGATGTCACTTTGGTGTTCTTTTTCAACACTACTGCAGCCATCTGGAGTCTTTTCTGGTTCCATATAAGTTTTAGAATTGTGTATTCTAGCTCTGTGAATAATGCTGGTGTTACGATGGGGATTGCCTTAAATGTGCTTTGGGTAGTTTTGACATTTTAACAGTATTTGTTCTTCTAATCCATGAGCAGGGATTGTTTTTCCATTTCTTTGTGTCTTCTTCACAAACTTTCTGTAGTTTGCAGCAGATAGATCTTTTACATCTTTGGTTAGGCTTATTCCTGAGTATCTTATGGTTTTGGGTGCAATTGTAAGTGGGGTCATCAATTCCTTGATTTCTCTTTTGCTGCTTCATTATTGTTGTGTAGAAATGCAACTGATTTCTGTACATTCATGTTATATCCTGTGACTTTCCTGAATTCATGTATCAGACCTAGCAGTTTTTTTGGTATTTTTTAGGTTTTTCATGTACAATGTCATGTCATCTGTGAAGTGTGAACGTTTGGCTTCCTCCTTGCCAATTTGGATGCCTTTTATTTCTTTTTGTTGTCTGACTGCTGACACTAGGACTTCCAGTACTATGTTGAACAATAGCAGTGGCAGTGGACATCCCTGTCGTGTTCCCAACCTTAGGGGTAAAGTTCTCAGTTTCTCCCTGTTAAGGATGATAGTAGCTGTGGGTCTTTCATATACGGCATTATGATCTTGAGGTATGTTGCTTAAATCTCTACTTTCTTCAGGGTTTTTATCAAGAAAGGATGCTGTGTTTTGTCAATTGCTTTTTCTGCATCTATTGAGAGGATCATGTGGTTCTTTTTAAAAAATACTTATTTATTTTTGAGAGAGAGAGAGACAGACAGAGTGTGAGTGTGGGAGGGACAGAGAGAGAGGGAGACACAATCTGAAGTAGGCTCCAGTCTCTGAGCTGTCAGCCCAAAGCCTGATGCAGGACTCAAACCCACAAACTATGAGATCATGACCTGAGCCTAAATCAAACGTTTAATGAACTGAGCCACCCAGGCACCCCCAGAGGAGCCTGTGGTTCTTTTCCTCTCTTTTATTAATGTGATGTATCACTTTGATTGATTTTCAGCTGTTGAACCACCCATGCAGCCTTGGAATAAATCACACTTGATAGTGATGACTAATTCCTTTAATGTACTGTTGAAATCAATTTGCTGGTATCTTGTTGAGAGTGTTTGCATTCATGTTCTTCAGGGAAATTGTCCAAGAATTCCCATTTTTTAGTGGGATCTTTGTCTAGTTTTGGAATCAAGGTAATAGCTGACCTCATATAATGAGTTTGGAAGTTTTCCTTCCTTTTCTATTTTTTGGAACAGCTTCAAAAGAATGACTCTTCCTTAAATGTTTGGTAGAATTCTGCTGGGAACCCATCTGGCCGTGAACTCTTGTTTGATTACTGATTCAATTTATTTATGGGTTATGGGTCTATTCAAACCTTTATTTCTTTTGGTTTAAGTTTTGGTAGTTCTGCAGTGTTGGTAGTGATATCTTTCAGGATTTATTTATTTGGGTCCTTTCCTTTTCGTTTTGATAAATCTGGCTAGGGTTTTATCATTTTGTTAATTCTTTCAAAGAGCCGACTCTTAGTTTCATTGACTGTTCTATTTTATTTTTTGATATCATTGACTTGTTCTCTAATCTTTATTATTTCCCTCTTCTGCTGGTTTTGGGCTTTATTTGCTGTTCTTTTTCCAGCTTCTTTAGTGTAAGGTTAGGTTGAATAATGCACTATAGTAACTTATTAAGCAATATATTGGTCTTAGTGAAATCATACAGAATCCTGTAGAGAAATGGTTTGTTTACATAATGTATATCAGCTGTAGGGTATATCTGCATAATGTTTCCTTTTTCAAAGATATTCTTCAATCTTTTGTATTTCAAATGGTGTACTCTTAGAAGTGTGGATCTGAGGATAAGATAGTATGTGTAAATCTGTGATTCTACATTCTAATATTGTGGGATACTTTCAGGTCTGATAAACTGATGTTCCATTTATTTCAGAATACTACCACCAGAAGAATATAACTAAACTCTGTCACTAAAACTTTGGGTTCAGGGGTGCTTAGGTGGCTCAGTCAGTTGAGCATCCAGCTCTGGTTTTGGCTCAGGTCATGATCTCACAGTTGGTGGGTTTGTGCTTTGCATTGGGCTCTGTGCAGACAGAACAGAGCATGGTTATGATTTTCTCTAACTGTTCTGTCCCCACCCTCCACTGTCCCTTTTTCTCTCTCAAAATAAATAAACTTTAAAATAAATAAATGAATGAACAAATAAGTAAATACATATATACATAAATATGTAAAACTTTGGGTTCAATACAGATTATTGTACTTGTTATACTAGATTATTCTTGGGTTGGTGGTCTTAAATTTTTAAAGTCCAGACAGTTATTATTTTTTCTTTTGAAGGATTTTTAGTACTTTATGCTGGTTTTAACTAATGTGTTCACTAATACTTGCTTCAGTTTTTTGGAAGTTATTCAGAGTTTCTTAGAACTTACTGCTATTTCATTTTTCCAGAATGATTCTTTGAAAGGAGATTCCCCTATTTCTCTTGAGTCTATATTACTAGCATGAATTTTTCATGAAAAATCAATATAGCAAAACAACTTGTTACAAAGCGTCCTATGTGTTGGGGCACATTCTTACGTCCAAAAGGAAAGACATTTGTGTCATGCTCAATTGTAGAGGCTATTGAATGAAATAAGAGAGAAATGATACTTTATCACAACTATTTTGAAAAAAATTTCCAGTTATAACTTAAAAAAATAGTTTATTACCAAGTTGGTTTCCATATAACACCCAGTGCTCTTCCCCACAAGTGCCCCTCTCCATGACCATCACACCCCTTCCTCTTTCCCCCTCCTTCTTCAGCCCTCAGTTTGTTCTCAGCATTCAAAACTCATGATTTTCCTCACTCCCTCTCCCAAACTCTTTCCCCCCCCTTTCCCCTTCTCATGGTCCCCTATTAGGTTTCTCCTGTTAGACCTATGAGTGAAAACATATGGTATCTGTCCTTCTCTGCCATACTTATTTTGCTTAGCATGACTCCCTCCAAGTCCATCCATTTTGCTACAAATGGCCAGATTTCATTCTTTCTCATTTATAACTTGTAAAGTGGCTTCAACTCTTATAAGAGTGAATATATTACTGACCTTCTGAAAGGACTATTTCTGACAAAGAAAACACAGTGAGATTCTTCATTATATCTGGCCTCATTTATATATTATACATATGTCTCATTTTTGCTAACATTTAAATGAGAGCTTATGTACATAATGAAAACTAACTGTCTCACCCAAGTAGCTATTATCTGGTGTTCCCAATTGCCTTTATTGTTGGTGCACCACAAATGTTCTATCAGAATGAAAATATTCTTAGTCATGCCACAATAAAATTAGCCTGACCACTTCTTTTCTACATATTTGACCCAGATGCACTCTAATACCTCTAGTGTTAAGAATTTATTACTTGATGATGCCTTCTATCTTACCTGAGGACACACTGACAGAAAATGCTTTTTCTTACGGAATTGAAATCTCTTTTGCTTTCCACTTGGATGATTTCTTTTGGCATAGATTCCTTAATTGTGGTATTCACTGATAACTGTTACGAAAAACACTTTAATTCAACTTATTAATTCTTTGGCACTACAGAAACCAGGACTTTTTGTCCACAGCTCACTTCTTCCTAACATGACCTCTTTTCCTGAAGTGTATGCATATGTGTGAGGTAAGCCTAGCTAAGGTCATGGGCTTTCAAAGGAAGGATTCTCCAGCTTGACCTTTCAGTGGCATAGAACTCTCTGATTAAATCTGAAAAATTTCTGCTGTGTTCTGATAACATCCTTCAGCAATAAAGAAAAAAACCAGACTTTTCTCAGGTAGATTTTGAGGTGAAAGATGTAAAAAAAAAAAAAAGTCCTAATCCTGATTTTTTCGTTTGTGGCATATGCCTTTAAATTTTAAATGGTGCATCATTTTTCATTACTTCTAGGAAAATGTTTCTGGAGTTATATTGTAAATAAAACAGGATCATATCTAATAATGTTTGGTTGATCCCACTCTCTGTGAAATTACATACAGAACTGCTACAAGTATAAATGATATATGCAGCCTCATATAACATTTTCCTGCCAAGTGTGTATAGTTTGCTGAAATTTGCACTGGAAGGTTTTGGATGGGGTCTGCTGGCTTGAAGCCAGTGTGAGCAACACTCAAAGATTTGTTGCTTACTGAATAGCATACTAAATCTTTTCTCACCATCTTCTGTTTCTCATTGGCTGTCTTCTTCAGCTGAATTCAAATGTCCACAGCTTCATATGTCAACTTTGTCAATTTCTGATGCAAATTAATGAGGTTGCTTTCCAGTGTGGGGAACAGATTAAAGGGGAGAAACAAAACACGAGTCGAGGTTATATACCGGAGTGGACTAGAAAACAAGTGTAATGTCCTAGTAAATCCATTATTTAAATCCTACTGTTTTTTGTTATGACTTCTGTAATACTAAACGGCATCTAGTGTTTTTGACCCTCCCAAATTACAGAAGAATATTATTATGAGTCATTAAACTTTGGAAATATACTTTCTATATATTAATAATGTATATAATGATAGGCCATTAAGCATTGGAAAATCATAAAAATTCATGTATCATGTAGCAATATCCAAATGTTTATATAATCCATGTTGAAAAAAGGAGAGAAATAAGATTTTGGTTGTTGGGTTGATTTTTTTTTTACTGACGGTTGGTTGGTAAAACAAGTTAGAAAACTAGATACAAAGGAATGCTTTCCTTTCCAGTGTTTATCTTTTATTGGTTTATGCCCTATTTTGAAACTTCATGTAACTATGTTTTTGTTTGTGTCTTTTTGTCTCCTGTGTTGCATATATAAACTCTTGGGCCCTTTTTTCTCAGGAATACTTACAAATCCCTTTACTGTGCCTTCTGGCTAGATGTAGTAGAACGGAATGAGAAAACATTGACCCAGTTGGGGAATGCCATATTTGATTTTGCACATGTTGCCGCAGCAGGGCTGTCCAGCGGAGGGACTCTGAGTGGGGTTGAAGTCATCAGTTGTGGAATTTACATGCCATTTTGGAATGTATGCAAAAGTGCTCGATATGCTAACAGCTGCCCCCCCCCCCCGCCGGCCTCCTTTTTACAAGGAGTATTTAACTGTACTTGGGGGAAGCTGCCATATGAAGTAAACTGCATTAGATTATTAGGACTCAATTATTTTGCCAAAAATTACACATTCACATAGCACACTGCATATGAATCTTCTTATTCAGATAGTATCTCTGTATCGAGCTAGACAAATAACAGCCGCCATTTATTCTCCATCAATGTGTTGTTCACTCTCTAGTAATAACCTCTATGAAATGTCTTTTAAATGTATTTTTCCTCTGCGGATCTGAACTTGTTTAATCATGTGAAATGTTTCCGATTACCTTTTCTCTGCAGTATTTTTTTCTTAAGTATAACATATCGAACCAGATAGTTTTGCTTGCTTATATTGATGACACATGATTTTGGCTTTTATCTTCACTAGAAAATCAATGTGTCATAGTGTTCACTAAGAAAAGGTATGGGACCTTTTTTTTTGTAATTCTTTGTCAGATGATTGCTTTATCTTGATTTATGCCTTCAAACTTCTTCTCATTCAGCAAAAAATATTATGTTGCTGTGAGAGCAAAGCGATCTATACCAATTTATGATCTCAGTGCGGCCTCCTTCCAGAATTGTTTATGGAGCGCATCAACTTTATAGATTAGGAACATGATGGTTTTTTTTTTTCTTTCTTAAATATTTCAGCTTGATTTGGGTTCACATTCATTTTTTTAATTAAAAATTTTGGTAAAAATACTTGTTTATAAGTTGAAAGGAGACTGTGGTGATTATTACTCTAGTGCTTCCCGGAATTTGAAGGTCTGAAAAGAAACTCAGTGTTCTTGGTCTTAACAAAATTTACCGCACTTATATCGGGATTGCCATTTGGAACTGCTTTAGGGGCTATTCTGAAATTATTTTCAAAACAGCTTTGTCAACCATTGCCAAACCAAAATCTGATTGTAAACTTTTAAAAACTAATTTCTTGAAATGGGATTTAAGATACTATCTTTCAAGCACATTTTTACTCAAATACACATTTTAGTTTGCTTTATGATGTCATTATTTCCATTGGAAACAGATTATTTCACTGTTTCCATATTGAACTTTTTATTGAACTTAAAAATTATTAGTCCTGCTTTGGAATTATATAGATGTTCTTTACAATTTATGATATAAAGCCTTCTGCCAAAGGGAGAACAACAAATATCTGACTAAATGCAATTCTGAAATGTTTAGGGTTCAAGTTATTTATGGATTTCTGAACTATTCTCCAGGACATTCTCCAGGAGGATTAAAAGTAGAGAATGAAGACTGGACAAAGTCCTCATGTCTCTAAATTCAGTCATGAGGTCATCTGTATGTGTGTAAATACATGTTAGTATTTTCTCTGTCAATAGTATAATTACCATGATTTTAATTCATATGTATTATTAGTATGATTAACCTTTAACTATAGTGTCCCTACTGTTGGTTTAATCACAGAGCAGACCTTCACTCACATTGTCCCTGGCTGTAACTTCATCTAAATTATAACACCGCAATCAAAATCCACTGAGAAGTGCTGAAGACTCAAGGGAACCACCCAGGTTCTATCCTATGATAGGGCTTTAAATCTTTTTGTCATAGAAAATAACTACCATTTTTGACCTCTAAGACCCTGTCCATCCTCCTGTGTTGTTGTCCCTGGCTTTCTGATCTATGATCACATTTTAAGATTGATTTATGCTTTTCTCTTGACTTGTCTGCTATTTTTGCTCTTAGAGATAATGGCAGCCTCCTCTCTAACACTTGACTTTACCCCTACTCATATAGCTTCTAATGCCAGAAGTAGATGTTTTACCTGAGTGTCATTCAAGGTAGGCCTTACATACCTTATAACTGCAATTTATAGTATTATACTTACTACAAATTATAATGGTATTACTTATATAGTGCTATAGCTTTATATCAACTTAGAGCTACTATTATTGTAGTTTTGGTGCAGTAAATTTTAGTTTTTACTTTATTGTAGATGAATACAAGCTATTGAACAAGATATAGTATGAACTTTGGAATAAGACTGCTTAAGCTTAAATCCTTTATGTCAGTCATTAGCTACTACAGCCTTAGGAAAATGATGTAAGCTCTATCTGTGTTGCAGTTTCTTCATTTGTAATTGGTTATGGCAATAGTACCTACCTTACATAGTTTTTGTGGAGATTGCATATACTAATATATATTACATATATTTATATGTTAATAATATATATATTTATATACAATACTCAAAAAATAGGCGGGCATAATTACTCAAATATTAACAATAAAATAAAACAATTAAATATTATGTGTAATAATAGATATCAATTAAGTTGAAAAGTGAAAAACAAAGGTTGTCACCAAATTAGAATTAATATATAATATCTGTCTCCTTTCTACATAGTAGAGGAGATAAAACCATTTTTTCTGTCTTGATGGCTAATTATTCTAATTGAAGAAAGAACAGCATTTTTTCATGGTGGCCAAAACAAAGTGCTTGTTCCTTTTCTTGTTATGTGAAAATGATAAAAGGTCAGTGTGATAATGGTACTGAATGACAGTCATGGGAGTACGTAATGACAGAGTTCATTCGAAGGATAGTACAGGAATATTGAAGAACTTTATACCAATGAATTGGACCACTTAGATGAAATGAACACAGATTTCCAAAACCAACTCAAGAAAACTTGAGCTAGGAAACTCAGAAGCGTCCTGTATTAGCTAAAGAAACTTAATTCATGTTTAAAACTTCACACAAGGAAAACTCCAGGCCCAGATATATTCACTGATTAAATTAAAGTTTTTTTTTTAAAAAAAAAGGAGCAAACATTTCCAACTGAGACCAATATTATCCTGACAGAGAAACCAAGCAGAGCTGACCTGGGAGAAGAAAATGAGAAGGTGACTTCTGTAAAGAATTAGATGTAACATTCTTCATACAACTTTAGCCAATTGTGTCCAGCAAAATTAAACAAATGATAGTATATCATGACCAAATGGATTTATCTTAGTGATGAAGGTTGGGTAACCATCTGAAAATCTGTCACAATAATAGAAGAAAGGAGACAAGATCCTCTCAACAGATGCATAAAAAGAATTTACAAAATGCAACATCCTATTACCTTAAAATCTCTCAACAAGCTAAGAATTGAGAACATTTTAATTTTTTGTTTTATTTTTTTCAAGATTATAATTGACATATAGCACAATAGTTTCAGGTATGTAACATTTTTTTTTTGAGAGAGAGAGAGAGAAAGACCATAAGTGGGGGAGGTACAGAGGGGCAGAGAGAATCTTAAGCAGGTTCCCCACCCAGGGTGAAGTCCGACACAGGGCTTGATCTCACGACCCTGAGATCATAACCTGAGTGGAAATCAAGAGCTAGATGCCCAACTGATTAAGCTACCCAGGAGCCCCAGTTGTACAACATTTGATGTATATCTATGCATACATTGATTAGATGGATGGATGGATAGAGAGATAGATGATAGATAGATAGATAGATAGATAGATAGATAGATAGATAGATAGATTTTTTTTTTCCTAGAGCATGTATGTGAGCTGGGGGAAAGGGGGAGGGGGAGAATCTTAAGCATGCTCCCTGCTTAGTGCAGAGCCAAATGCAGAGCTTGATTCCATGACCCTGGGATGATGACCTGAGTGAGCTGAAATCATGAGTTGGATGCCCAACTGCCTGAGCCAACCAGGAGCCCTTTTGTATAATCATCACAGTAAATCTAGTTCACATCCATATCACACATAATTATCCTTTTTTTTCTTGTGATGAGAACTTTTAAGATCTCTTTTAACAACTTTTGAATATACAACAGAGTATTAAATATAATCACCATGTTCTATATTATATCCCCAAGAATTATTTTATAATGGAAAGTTTGTACTTTTTGACCACAGAAGGGAATATTTTTAAACCAGTTATATGTGTATACAAAAAATCTTGGGGTGTCTGGATGGCTCAGTTCAGGGTCCATCTCTTAGTTTCAGCTCAGATCATGATCTCATGGCTTGTGGGTTTGAGCCCCACATGGGGATCTGTGCTGACAGTGCCTAGCCTGCTTGGGATTTTCCCTCTTCCTCACTTTGTTCTCCCCTGCTAGTCAGTCAGACTGACTCTCTCTCTCTCTCTCTCTCTCTCTCTCTCTCTCTCTCTCTCTCTCAAATAGATACATAAACTTAAGAATAAATCTGCAGTGAATATAATACTTAATGGTGAAAGATTTACTACTTTCTCTCTAAGACTGGGAAAATGTAAAGATATTCTCTCTCCCCAGTTCTTTTAACTGTTGTTTTAACTATTGAACTGAGGCTCAAACTAGTGCAAAAGGGAGAAAGAAAAGAGGGAGAAATGGAGGAGAAGGAAGGACGAAGGAGGGAAAAAGAAAAGACATATATACAATAAAGGAAGAAAAACACTATATTTATTCTCAAGTGACCTGAATGTATACGTTGAAAATCCCTAGGTATCTACAGGAAAGTTCTACAACTAACAAGTAGATCTAGCAAACTTGTTGGATAAAATGTTTATTAAGTAATATTAATTGTATTTCCATATGCAGTCAACAAGCAATTAGAAAATTATATAAACAATTCCACTACAATAAGTGAAAAATGATAAAATATTTTGGAACACATTTAAAAGAAGTAGGTGCTGATATGAAATTGATAAAACACTGACATAAGATGTTAAAGCCTAAATAAATGGAAATATATACTGAGTTCATAGATAAAGGCTTAATACTTATTAAATGATAATTCTCTCAAAATTGATTTCTAGAATCAGTGCTATCCCAGTCAAACCATGTGAGCCTTCTTGGAAGAATTACAAAGCTGAGTCCAAAATTTCTATGAAAATGCAAAGGTCTTAAAAAGGTCTCTTTAAAATGAGAACAATGTTGGAGGATTTAACATTCTAGATTTCAGGGAATAAATCTGAATTAAGCAGTATAGCATTACATTGACATAAAACATCTACATCAATAAAACAATAAAATGTTTAGAAGGAGATTCACCCTTACATAGCCAACTGATTTTTACCAAAGTTGCCAAAATAATTCAATGGGGAAATTATCTTTCTTTAATGGTGCTGTTAAAATTGGATATTAAATGGAAAATAATAACTTCAATACTTAATAGGCTCAGTAACTTAAGATCTTTTGTATACATAAATGTTAACAAAATTTTAAAACTTATTGAAGAAAAATGTTTTCATGATCTTGAAATAGGAAAAATTTCAAAATAAGAAAGCTAAAGATAAATCATAAGTTGGATTTTGTCAAAATTAAAACTTTTGCTATTGAAAACACCACTAAGAAATGAAAAAGCAAACCACATATTAGGAAAAAATTATTTGAAACGTATCCAAAGGAGAACTTGTATCTGGAATATATGAATAACTACCAAATCAATAATGAGAAAACAACCTAATGGGTAAATTACTTGATATTTTATTTAAAAATACATATAAATGGCCGATAAGCAAATAAAAAGGTGCTTAACATCTATCATCCTCTGGGAAATGCAAGTTAGAGCCACATTGAAGTACCACTGTGTGTCCCCTCAAATGGCCACAATGAGAACTTACCATGCACATGTTGGTAAGGATTTGAAACAACTGGTACTCTCTATTGCTGATGGAAATTCAGTATGGTATGGCCACTTGAGAAAGCATTTTGTCAGTTTATTATAACATTAAATACGCAACTGACCCCATGGCCAGCCAGCTCCACTCCTGTACAAAGCTATAAAAACATGTCAACACAAAGGGATGACATGTTAAAAGTTCATGACAGATAATATTATCAATGGATGAAAGGATACACCAATATTATTGAGTATATTCCCTATGCTGTATATTATATCCCCTGTGGCTTATTTATTTTATAATAGGAAGTTTGATTCTTCCAAACCCCTTCATCTATTTCACCTGTCCTCTCAACCCTTTCTCCTCTGGCCACCAGTAATTTGTTTCTTGTGTCTTTGAGACTGTTTCTATTTCGTTTATTTTGTTTTTTAGATTCCACATGGAAGTGAAATCATAGGGTATTTGTCTTTCTGTGTCTAATTTATTTCACTTGGTGTAATGCCCTCTAGGTGTATCCATGCTGTTGCAAATGGAAATATCTATTCTTTTTTATACCTAAGCGATATTCTATTGTGTATATATACCACATCTTCCTTATTTGTTTATCTATCGGAAGACACTTAGGTTGCTTCAATATTTTAGCTATAGTAACTAATGGTACAATGAACATAGAGAAGCACATGTCTCTTTGAATTGGTGTTTCCATAGTTTTTGAATAAATACCCTGAAGTAGAATTTCTGAATCCTGTGCTAGTTCTATTTTTAATTTTTTGAGGAAACTCCATAGTGATTTCCATAGTGACTCCAAAATTCACACTCCTACAATAGTACACAGGAATTCCCTTTTATCCAAATCCTCACTAACACTTATTAGTCTTTCTGATACTAACTAATATGACTGGTATGAACTGATATCTGACTGTGGCTTCGATTTGAATTTCCCTGATGGTGAGTGATGTTGAGCATCTTTCAGCAGGTGCCTGTTGGCCATCTGTATGTCTTCTTTGAAAAAAAAAAGTCTATTCAGGTCTTCTTCTCATTTTGTAAATATTTTTACTTTTTGTTATTGAGTTATGTAAGTCTTTAAATATTTTGGATATTAATCCATAATTGGATGTATGATTTGCAAGTATCTTCTCCCATTGAGTAGAATGTCCTTTCATTTTGTTGATGGTTTCTTTTTTTGTGCAAAAGCTTTTTAGTTTGATATAATCTTACTTATTTTACTTCTTATTGCTTTTGCATAAGGAGACAGATACAAAAAATAAATATTGCTAACTTTGATGTCAAAGAGTTTACTGCCTATGTTTGCCTTCTAGCATTTTTATTGTTTCAAATCTTACATCCACATTTTAAATCTATTTTCAGTTTATGTTTGCGCATGTTGTAAGACAGTGGTCCAGTTTCATTCTTTTGCATGTTGTTATCTAGTCATCACAGCACTATTTATTGAAGAATATGTCTTTCTTGACTGTACAGTCTTGCCTTCTTAGACAGTCATGGCCAGTCATAGATTGACTATGTAAACATGGGCTTATTTTTGAGTTCTCTATTCTGTTCTATTGATCTGTGTGTCTGCTTTGTGACTTTAATTTACTGTTGACTACTATAGCTACATAGCTATGTTTAAAACTGGGAGAGTGATAGCACCATTTTTGTTTTTCTTTTATAAGATTGCTTTGGCTTTTGAGGGACTTCTGTGGCTTCATACAAATTTTAGCATTATTTGTTTTAGTTCTGTGAAAAATGCCATTGGTATTTTGATGGGGATTCCATTGAGTGTATAAATTGCTTTGAGTAATATAGACGTTTTAACAACATTAACTCTTCTAATTCATGTGCATATTATATATTTCCATTTATTTCTGATTTCAGTTTTTTATTCATTGATGTTTTATGGTTTTCAGAGTACAGTTATTTCACCTCCTTGGTTAAACTTATTTCTATATACTTTAATCTTCTGTTCCAATTATAAATGGGATTATTTTTTAAATTTCTCCTACATCTCATTGTTAGCATGTAGAAATGCAACCCATTACTCTTTGTTGATTTTGTGTCTTGTGACCTCACTGAATCTTTATTCAATTTTTTTGGTGGGGGGAGCAGTGAGGTCTTTAGTGTTTTCTATGCATAGTATCAAGTCATAAAAAATTAGTGACTGTTTTACTAGTTTTTTCCCCCAATTTAGATGCTTTTGTTTATTTGTTTCCTTACCTTATTGCTGTGGCTAGGACTTCAGATATTATGTTGAATAAAAGTGGTGAGGTTGGGCACCCTTGTCTTGTTTCTAATCTTAAGGAAAAAGCTTTTAGATTTTCACCATTGAATACGGAGCTATCTGTGCATTTGCCATATATGGTCTTTTCTTATATTTAGGTATATTCCTGCTATATTCAATTTGTTGAGAGTTTTTACCATAACTGGTTATTTAATTTTGTCAAATGCTTTTTCTGCCATTAATTTGATCATAAGATATTTATTCTTCATATTGTTAATGTGGTATATGTTGTTGATTGATTTGTGGGTATTGAATTATCCTTGCATCCTTGGAATAAATCCCACTTGATTGTGTTGTATGATCTTTTTAAATATATTGTCAAATTTCATTTGCTAATATTTTGTTGAGGATTTTTGCATAAGTTCATCAGTGATATAGCCTATTTTCTTTCTCACTCCCTTCTTCCTTCCTTCTTTCCCTCCTCATGTGTGGTGTCTTTGGTATGGTATCAGGGTAATGCTGGTCTCAAACTGAGTCTGGAAGTGTTCCTTCCTCATTAGGAACATTTTTAACTCATGTAATTATATATAAGAAAGTGTTAGGTAAAGAAAAATTAACTGGTAAAAGAAAGCTATATGTTTCTTAGAAGGGAACTGAACTTAGCTTTATGTATTTTTTTCTTGAAATGTTTAGAGGAGAAATTTCCACTAAAAATATTATCAATGAAAAATCAAGTTATTTCAGAATTTTCTTGTGTCTCACTTATATGTGATAACACATTTCTCTTTGAGTTCCATTTCAGGAGTTAGCCTTGGCAATGGAAAAGACATCTGCTTCCAGGACTTCCCTAGCTTCTCTGGGTGTGGCATTTTCATTGTTCTTCTGGCTGATATTTATTCCACTTACATGCCATAAATTTGCCTTTCATGGACTTGCATATAATGTGTGACCTAAATTTTTTCAATCAGTAGTTTTCACCTACATAAAACAGGCTTTTGCTTCTCCCCTTAACTATTACCTCCATTTTTTTTGTGGCCCACACAAAACATGTGGTCCACACATGACCAAAACAACAACAACAACAACAACAACAACAACAACAACAACAAACCAAACAGCTTCTGTCTGTGGTTATCACATCATTTACTTTGTTCTAAATATCTAGATTCAACCTTTATTTCCACTACTCACAAAATTTCCAGATGTAACCTGAAGACTCCTTTGTCCATTGAAAGAAAGCCTATCTTTATTTTTAATCCAGGGGTTCCTGGTGGCTCAGTTGGTTAAGTGTCTGAGTTTGGCTTTGGTCATGATCTCACCATTCGTGGGTTCGAGCCCCACGTCGGGCTCTGTGCTGACATGTCAGAGCCTGGAGCCTGCTTCGGATTCTGTATCTCCCTATCTCTCTGACCCTCTCCCATTGACTCTCTCTCTTTCTCAAAAATTAAAAATTAAAAAAAACCTCTTTATATATTTAATCCAAAAGTGTCATCAATGGATGCTGCCAAAGTTTAGGTTGCTTCAGATCTTTAATGGTCCTGAGTTCTGGAAAGGGTTGAGTGAATTAGCCTCTCTCTTTCCCTTACTCTATACTATTCCATATTAGATTAGTAATTGTTTTTATCTAAATATTTTTAAGCAAATATAGAAGAGAAAAAGAAAGAAATCATAGATGAAGACAAATGTTTTAGCAGAGTTTGAGGAGTAATTTATAGATTTCAAATTATCTTTTTGATGTCTGTCACCTACCAGAAGAGATTATGTAGTTTTGATTCACTGGCCATAAGTTACCTGGGCACACAAAACGTGCGTTCTCATGAAAACTTTGTCCTGGATGGTTTGTTGTGCATGACCCACATGCGTTTCAGGCTGAAGTATTCCTCCCCCAGATGCTGTTTGTTGGTAGCTAGAGTCTCCCAGCTGATTTTCTTTAGAAATTTCCCTCAGGAGAGTCAATATGCCAAGGCGATGCTTCTCCGTGAAGATAGTCCATATCTGAAGGATGGCCACTGCCAGGTATAGAAGCTCAGTGCTCTTGCTTCACTTCAGGGCGACTCTGAAGGGCCATCCCAGTTCCTGAGCTCCCTGTGTGACTGGCTGGTGCCTCTGGTGTGCTGGGATAGCCTCCTCTCATCTACTCCTCTTTCTTTCACTCTTTACAGGCTTTCATGCCAAGGGAGTTCTCTGTACCCACTTTTCCATCTCAACCCCCTTTTTCAGGCATCTGGCCTGAAACTATTTCCATTAGATTTTGGCCATAACCTTAATTAGTTAGAAGTTCAAAGCCAGATTATGGGCTTCACCTTTGGTTTTCCTTCTAGCCTCGATTTCTACCAAAGCTTTGCTCATGCAGGTGTAAAACAAACCTATCGCCATGGCTAATAATTACTTAACTCTTTCTGTGTGCCAAGTGCTGTGTTTTGTACATTAACATTTTATTCTCCTTCCTAAAGTCCAAGATGAGGGTTCTGCTTTTTCATGGAGAAAATAAGGATTGTTCACTAAAATGTTAACATTAGGGAAAGTAGGGAGAAGGGCTTAAGGGGACTATTTGTGTTATTTTTGTCTCTTTTCTATAAGTGTAAAAGTATGGGGTGCCTGGGTGGCTCAGTCAGTTAAGCATTCGACTTCAGCTCAGGTCATGATCTCACAGTCCATGGGTTCAAGCCCCATGTTGGGAACCCTGCGTCAGGCTCTGTGCTAACAGCTCAAAGCCTAGAGCCTGCTTTAGATTCTGTGTCTCCCTCTCTCTGGGCCTTTCCTGCTCACTCTCTGTCTCTTTCTCTCAAAATAAAATAAAGACATTAAAAAAATTTTTAATTAGGACAAAATAATTTTTTTTAAATACCGAGTAGTAGAACCAGGTTTTTAAGATTTGGAATGTGGCTTTCAGAGTTAAAGTTCTTAATAACGAATTTAAATTGCTTTTAAAGTAGAAGTTCTCTTGGACTCAAACCAGGACATTCTGACATAAATTTGTGCCTTTTTTTGCACAGAGTGAAATGTGGTGTGTATTCAGACAGTAGTCAGCTGAAATGTTCTGTTATGGATATTAGCTTTCATGCAAATTATCAGTCTAATATTGGCTCTTAGATTATAAATACATAAGAAAAGGGACCAATTTCTTTTTCTTTTTCTTTAACAGGGACCAATTTCTTATAGTTTTCACTATCTCAGCTAGAATCAAATCCATGTATGGAAGCATGCCGATGAATTTCAGTGACTATAGTGGTGACAGTGCCCAAATAAATGAGTATGTGACCTCCAACCTCCTACCTCTTGCTGTTCAGTGTTCCAAAAATGGAAGAGGTTCAGACAACCAGCTTGTCCTGCCACATCTTTAGTTAATAATATGTTATCTTTAACACTTTGTCACCTGTAAGATGTTTTTTCCTTTTCTTTTAGACCTGAGTTCTTGGTATAAGGAAGATTTTGTTTGAATAAAGATATTCAATTATTAAAGCTTTCTAAGAAGCTTTTAAAAAATCAGTTGGAACCAAGTATTCTTCATACTGATTCCAACATGGTGCACCTTTGTAATTCTAGCATGTGTTAAGATGAAAAATAGATTTTATATTTAGTATGAAGCATAATGTAATGAAAACAATATTGTAATGAAAAATGAGAATAACTCTAAATTGAATTTGCTTCAATTTGAAGCATTGGATTAAAATGAATTGGCTTATATTCCATCATGCTTACAAAGAATTTATCTTATTTCTTCAGTGTTTCTTTTTTTGGGAGAAAAATACCTTTGCAAGAAGTTTTTCTGTTTGATTACCCCATTAGTTACATTTAATTACTTGAAGACACTTTTAATATGGAATTTTATTTGTTTTTGATAAATACATGCTTGTTATGCTTTTATACTGAGTTTGATATTTGGTGTTATACATGTAAGGCAAATTTATCATTTTTTACAAAGTATAACATATATTGATATCTTAGTTCCAGGTGTACAATGTAATGATTTAATAATTCTATACATTTCTTAGTGCCCATTGAGGTAACTGTACTTCTAATCCCCTTTATCTGTTTTACCCATCTGCCCACCCACCTCCCCTTTGCAACTAGCAGTTCTCTATGTTTAAGGCTCTGTTGTTTTTGTTTGTGTGTTTGTCCCATTTTATCCTTTGTTTGTTCCATTATTTTGTTTCTTAACTTCCTCATGAGAGTGAAATCATATGGTATTTGTGTTTCTATGACTGACTTATTTCACTTAGCATTATACCCTCTAGATCCATCCACATTATGGCTGACTTATATTCCATTATATATTATAATATTCCATTACATATGTATACACACATACCATATAGTATTCCATTATATACACACATACACATACCACTTCTTTATCCATTCATCTATGAAGGGACACTTCAAGGTTGCTTCCATATCTTGGCTAGGGTAAATAATACGGCAATAAACAGAGGTGCACATAACTTACTAAATGAGTGCTTTTCTTTCCTTTATTCAGATACCCAACAGTGGAATTACTGAATCATATGGTAGAATTATTTTTAATTTTTTGGAGAAACCTCCATACTGCTTTTCACAGTGGCTATACCAATTAACATTCCCATCAACAGTGCATGCAGGTTTTCTTTTCTCCACATCCTCACCAACACTTGTCATTTCTTGTATTTTTGATTGTAGCCATTGTGAGAGGTGTATAATAGTATCTCATTTTGGTTTTAATTTTGATTTCCCTGATGATTAGTGATAGGAAGCATCTTTTCATGTGTCTGTTGGCAATTTGTATGTCTTCTTTGTAAAAATGTTTATTTAGGTTCTCTGCTCATGTTTTAGTTGAATTGTTTGGTTTTTATTTATTTATTTGTTTTTGGTGTTGAGTTGTAGAAGTTCTTAATATATTTTGGATGCTAACCCTTTATCAGAAAAGTCATTTGCAAATATCTTCTCTCATTCTGTAGATTGCCTCTTAGTTCTGTTGATAGTTACCCTTACTATGTAAAAGCTTTTTCATTTTGGTATAGTCCCAATAGTTTATTTTTGCCTGGAGAGCTATATCTAGAAAAATGTTTCTTTGGCTGATATCAGAGATATTACTGCCTGTGTTCTCTTCTAGGAGCTTTATAGTTTCAGGTCTCTCATTCAGATCTTTAATCCATTTGAGTTTATTTTTATGTAGGGTTTAAGAAAACAATCTCATTCTTTTGCATGGAGCTGTCTGGTTTTACCAACATGATTTGTTGAAGATTCTGCCTTTTTTCCATTATATATTCTTCCCTCCCCTGTTCTAGATTAATTACCATATAAGTATGGGTGTATTTCTAGACCTTTTTTCTGTTCCATTGATCTTTGTGTCAGTTTTTGTGCCAGTACTCTATTGGTTTGATAACTACAGCTTTGTAATGTATCTTGAAATCTGTTGAAATTTGGGATTGTGATTTCTCCAGCTTCTTTTTTTCCCCCAAGATTGCATTGGCTATTTGGAATCATTTCTGGATTCTGTGGTTCTGTGAAAAATGTCGTTGGTATTTTGGTAGTGATTGCATTAAGTTGGGAGACTGCTTTGGGTAATATGGAGATTTAAACAACCTATTGGTCTTTCCAGTTCATGAGCATGGAATGTCTTTCCATTTGTTTGTGTCATATTCTATTTTTTTTATCAACGTTTTGTAGTTTGCAGAGTACAGTTTTTTTCACTTCCTTGATTTAGTTCATTCCTAGGTATTTTATTATTTTTGGTGTGATTGTAAATGGAATGGTTTCTTAATTTCTCTTTCTTATTAGTATATAGAAATGCAACAGATTTCTGTATACTAATTTTATATCCTATAACTTTATTGTGTTTATCAGTTCCAATCAGTTGTTGGTGGAGGTCACATTATACCTCTTTTCTGAACACAAGTGTAAGAAACTGCTAATCAGTTATAAGACACAATTTGGAAAGAATACAAATCCATGGAGGCTAACTAATATGCTACTAAATAAGTAGTGGGTCAACCAAGATATTAAAAAGGAAATTTCAAAAGTGTGTGGAAACATGAAAATGAACACGTTATGTTTCACAATCTTTGAGATGCAGCAAAATCTGTTCTAGGAGGGAAGATGATAGCAATACAGGCCTACTCAAGAAGCAGGAAAAATCTCAAATAAACCACGTAACCTTATACCCAAAGGAGCTAGAAAAATAAGAATAAAACCCCAAACCAGAAGAAGGAATGGGATAACAAAGATTAGAGTGGAAATAAATGAAATAGAGACTAAGAAATAATAGAGCAGATTAGTGAAACCAGGAGCTGGTTCTTTGAAAAAAATCAACATAATTGATAAACTCTTGGAAGGACTCATTAACAAAAAAAGAGGACTTAAAGTAAAATGAAGGAGGAGAAATAACAACTAGCACCACAGAAATATAAAGGATTATAAGAAAATGTTATGAAAAATTATATGCCAAAGACTTGGACAACCTAGAGAAATGGATAAATTCCTAGAATTTATCCATATATAAAAAACATATAACCTTAGAAACCTGAATCAGGAAACAGGTTAGAAACATACAGCCTTCTAAACCTGAATCAGTAAGAAATAGAAAATTTGAACAGACCAATTACTAGCAATGATATTGAATCAGTAATCATAAAACTCCTAACTAAAGTCTAGGACAAGATGGCTTCATAGGTAGACTCTACCAAACATTTAAAGAGGAGATACTACTTACTCTTCTTATTTTTTTTTCTTAAACGTTTATTCATTTTTGAGAGACAGAGAGAGCACAAGTGGGGAGGAGCAGAGAGAGAGAGGGAGAAACAGAATCCAAAGCAGACTTCAGGCTCTGAGATGTCAGCACAGACCTCAATGCAGGACTTGAACCCACGAACTGTGAGGTCATGACCTGAGCCAAAGTCAGATGATTAACTGAGTAAGCCACCCACGTGCCCCAGTACTTACTCTTCTTACAGTATTCCAAAGAAGAGGAAGCAAAGCTTCCAATTCATTTTACAAGCTAAATGTACCCTGGTACCACAACCAGATAAAGAAATTACAAAAAGTGAAAACTGCAGGCCAGTATCTCTCATGAACACAGATGGAAAAATCCTCAACAGAGTATTTGCAAACCGAATCCAAGCACAAAAATGCATTCACTATGATCAAGTGGGATTTATTCCTGGGATGCAAGGGTGGCTCAATATTTGCTGTCAACCAATGTGGTAAATCATATTAACAAGAGAAAGGGTAAAACCGTATATGATCATCTAAATGGATCTAGAAAAAGTATTTGCATTTTTAATGCTTATTTTTGAAAGAGAGAGAAGACAGACTGAGAGTGGGTGAGGGGCAGAGAGAGAGAGAGAGAGAGAGAGAAAGGGAGACAGAATCTGAAGCAGGCTCCAGGCTTTGAGCTGTCAGTGTAGAGCCGGATGTGGGCTTGAACTCAGGAACCGTGAAATCATGACCTGAGCCAAACTCGGACACTTAACTGACTGAGCCACCCAGGTGCCCCTAGAAAAAGCATTTGAGAAAATACAATATCCATTCATGATAAAGACGCTCAATAAAGCAGATTTAGAGGGAACATATTTCAACATAATATAAACCATATCTGAAAAACCCACAACTAACAGTATATACTTAGTGGTAAAGCTTAGAGCTTTTCTTCTAAGATAAGGAACAAGACAAGGATATCCACTCTCACTACTTTTATTTATAAGACAAGAAAAAGAAATATAAGGCATCTAAATTGGCAAGAAAGAGAACTTCTGTTATTTGCAGTTTTTGTTTTTTTTTTTAAAGAACTGGAGAAACAATTTGATGAACTGGAAATAACTTTAAGCCAGGAATTGCAATACTTCGATTCATTTAAAGTTTTTACTAAGGGGCCTTGTGATCTTATAAATGTCCCTTATTCTTTCACTTACTTAATTCCTCATTAGAATAATGAAATGATCTACAAACTACTTCAATTATAAAATTCTATAAATTCTGGTTTTTAAACTTACAACTGATGGAACTGTATAACGTTTTTGTATATTTTAAGTCCCAACAATCTTTACTAGAAACTTAAACTTAGCTTTATCATATCTTTTAAAGAAAGCTTTCCTTCTAGTTTAAAGTACTATAAATTCCAATTATTTAAAAAAAAATTTTAATGTTTATTTTTTGAGAGAGAGAGTGAGCGCAAGCAAGTGAGCAAAACCCAGATTCTGAAGCAGACTCCAGGCTCTGAGCTGTCAACACAGAGACCGATGCAGGGCTTGAAGTCATGAACTGTGGAACTATGAGATCATGACCTGAGTCAAAGTCAGATGCTTAACCAACTTGAGCCACCCAGGTGCCCCAAATTCCAGTTGTTTTAAGTACCTAAAATACACTTAAGAGCAGAGTGTGTTTTTAATTTCCTTTCAGATAATTCAAGCTTTATTGTTGGATGTCAAGAACGCTACTTTCATATGTCTTAGATCAGGCCATTATATTTCCTCTTTCTTTTTTATGTCTGCAAAAATATTGATATATTGAAAGTAAATAATTAATTACCTGAAAGAAATAGAATATAAATAGCAAAAAATAACTATTGAGGGGCGCCTGGGTGGTTCAGTCAGTTAAGCATCCAGCTTCAGCTCAGGTCCTGATCTCATTGTTCATGAATTTAAGTCCCACGTTAGACTGTGCCGACAGCTTCTAGAGCCTGGCGCTGCTTCCAATTCTGTGTCTCCCTCTCTCTCTGCCCTTCCCCTTGTGTGCTCACTCTCACTCTCTCTCTCTCTCAAAAATAAATAAAAAAATTAAAAAAGAAACTTTTGAATATAATCTTCTTGTGTAAATTTTAACTTAGTTCAAAGGTAACCTTTTTATTTAAGTGTTAACTCATGTCTGTTGATACATTCATTTGTTCGCTGATATTAGGTCCTACAATGCCCTAGGCACTGTGCTACTTGGTGAGGACACAGACATGAACACGTGTCTTCATGGCACACAGTGGGGACAAGTAAGAGAGAGACAAGTCAATAATTACCATAAAAAATAGAATGACATCTGACTTACATGGTGGTTTCCAGGAAGGTGTTATAGGACTTACATCTTCAAGTATTAGTAGAAGGCCATGTTGGGGGTGGGGATCAGGGATTAAGGAGAGAAGAAAACCTATGCGAATACGCACTCATTAACAAGAGCATGCCCAGGGCACCTGGGTGGCTCAGTTTGTTAAACATCTGACTCCTGATTTCAGCTCAGGTCATGGTCTCGTTGTCTGTGAGATCAAGACCATGTTGGGCTCTGTACTGACAGTGTAGACCCTGCTTGGGATTCTTTCGGTCCCCCTCTCTCTGCCCCTGCCTGACTTGCTCTCTCAAAATGAATAAACATTTAAAAAAGAAGAAGAAGAAAAAAATAGCATGCTCTTGTGAAGCACCCCTAAGCAGTTCTCGAATTCACGATGCATAAAGTTTGAGGCAGGGAGAAGTTTATAGAAGCCGAAGCAGGGAATGTCTCACATGTCATGTTCAAGAATGAGTGCATTGGTCTGCAGCTGATTGGCAGCCCTTAAGCTCTGAATCCGTTACCGGAGCTAATCAGAAGAGACTTAGATAGAATCACTTTAATGCATTTGAGGAGGACGTGTTTGAAGTAGGGCTACCATTAAATATATGCACACATATAGACCGTTAAATATACTATTAAATATATATATGCCATAATATATGATATATCGTTAAATATGCATTCTATATTTACATATTATATTTATATATAATGGCATACAAAGTGCACTTTATGCATATATATATAATGTATCTATATTATATATGATGTGTATTTTTAATGTATGTACACACAAATATATATTTATATCCAGGTAAGAGTCAATCTGGGCCTAAAAAGGGGACATAAGCTAGTAAAATGGAATGAAAAGGATTCAAGAAATATTTAAAGCAATGTCATTGAGCTTGCATGTGTGACATAAAGGAGGAGAAATGGTCACGGATAATTCAGGATTCTGGTGGAGACAACGTTAGGAGCCGTTGGTTGAAAGAGAGGGAGAGGGAGTTGTAGGGAAGGCAGGTGATTTGTTTTAGACATTTTAAAACTCTGACATTTCTGTGGGACATCAAAGTGGAAATACCCAGCAAGTGCTTGGGGAAGAAAGTCTGCAATTTAGGTCAGATATATCTATGAAGTAAGATTTGGGATAATCATGCCACATGTCAGTGGTAGTTGGAAATACAGCATCGGGTCACACCGGGAGAGTGTATAAAGAGAATACATAAAGACAGAAGAAATAGGTGACTTTCCAAGGAAGCATTTTGATCTCCGGCTTTGACCAGATGGTGTAGGTGTGTGTGCCTGGACGGGCCCGCATCTCATGGTTCTGACACAGGAGGTGAGATGTTTGTGCACATGCAGCCCAGAAGTCTGGGAGAGTTTGTGCCCAGGAGGCCACTCATGAGGGGGATGCAGCCCTCTCCCCCTCCCAGACTGAGAATTCTTACATTACTTTGTAAGGCACCTCAGAAGACCTGTTAGAGTCTGACACAGTGAGGCGAGTTCTGTAACCCTTCTTAGCCATCCTTCCCTGTCTGCCCCTCATCCTTTCGATGACAGTTAACTTCTCAGGTAAAACCCCATCTGTCAATACTGTCCCTCACATTAGGGAGAAGAATTTTTTAATTTAATGTTGATTTATTTATTTTGAGAGAGAGAGTAACTGGGAGAGGGGTAGAGAGCGAGGGAGAGGGAGAATCCCACACATACCCTGCTCTGTCAGCATGGACCTCAGCTCGGGGCTCAATCCCACAGCCCTGGCCTCATGATCTGACTGGAGATCAAGAGTTGGACACGGGGCGTCTGGGTGGCTCTGTTGGTTATGTGTCTGGCTTCGGCTCAGGTCATGATCTCACAGTTTGTGGGTTCGAGCCCTGCATCGGACTCTGTGCTGACAGCTAGCTCGGAGCCTGGAGCCTGCTTCAGAATCTGTATCTCTCTCTCTCTGACCCTCCCCTCTCGTGCTGTCTCTCTGTCTCTCAAAAAAAAAAAAAAAAAAAAAGAAAAAAAAAAGAGTTGGACGCTTAACTGACCGAGCCACACAGGTATCCCAAGGGTAGGGAAAATATTTTGTTATTCCATTTATGTCCTTAGAATTAGGGCCTCTACCTACAAAACCACCAAAAGCACAAGAAATAGAAGTTTGCTATGTAGAACATTTGGCTCTACAGATGAAGTTTTAGTTTTCTGAATTACATAAAATAGTATTGCCGATACACTTTTTGTTTTTTGTGGGCCTCACCTAGGAGTTGCTTTCACTCCAGTATATACTATCTACAATGTATTTTGCATTTCACAAGTTTAGCTAAGAGTCTTAAAATCGCAAAGATCCCTAGGTATTTCTGACACTTTTTTTTTTTTGCAGTTTTAGAATTGAGTTGGACACAAAGCTCTTAAAATGTACTTTAAACTTTTTTTTTAATGTTTTATTTTATTTTTGATACAGACAGAGACAGATCATGAGAGGGGGAGGGGCAGAGAGAGAAGGAGACACAGAACCGGAAGCAGGCTCCAGGCTCTGAGCTAGCTGGCAGCACAGAGCCCGATGCAGGGCTCGAACCCACAAACGTGAGATCTGACCTGAGCTGAAGTCGGAGGCTTAACCGACTGAGCCACCCAGGTGCCCCTTAAAATGTACTTTGATAGAAAAGAAATATGGATCCTCAAAGGGCAACTGTAAAATAGTTTAGCCTTAATTATTCAACACTAAGAGATTTGTTGTTGAGATATCCTTCTATTTTTCCGTTATTTACTTGAAAATTCAGAGGTTCTAAAGGACTCTTCCATTGCGTTACTGAGTCTGACACTCAAAACTGTAGCAATCTATAGCAGGCATTTGTACGCTTTTCCTGCCAAGAGCTAGGTCGTAAATATTTTAGGCTCCACGGCTAAATCACCGTTAGGATTGTTCCGCTCTGTCACTGTAGAATGAAAGCGGCTTAGAGAACACAGAACAAGTTGGTATGGCTATGTTTCGTTTTAAAAAAAAAAAGAATTTTTTTCCCCATAAGACTTCCAGTTTAAGAAAAAAGCAAAAAAAATTTTTTACAAGTTTGCTGAGCCGTGATCTTTATAATGGGTCACTGTGGATTCCACAAGATTATTAGATTCTTTCAATATATAGTAGACGCAGTGTGTCCTGCTGTTGTTGTTGATCTTAGAAATTCTAAGCCATCCTTAGTCATGATTCTTTTGTTGTTTCTTCCCCCAGGTTGCCACATTATCAGTTACTGCTTTGAATATAACTTTTGACTATTTTCAAGCATTCTGATGTGTTTAGATTTCTTTCATTTTTTTAAATTATTCTTAATGTTTATTTGAGAGAGAGAGAGAGAGAGAGAGAGAAAGGGAGGGAGGGAGACAGAGCTTAAGAGGGGGAGTGGCAGAGAGAGAGAGAGAGAGAGAGGGAGACACAGAATCTGGAGCAGTCTCCAGGCTCCGAGCCCCAAGCTGTCAGCCCAGAGCCCAATGCTTGGCCTGAACTCATGAACCATGAGATCATGATCTGAGCCAAAGTCAGACATTTAGCTGAGCAAGTCACCAAGGCGCCCCTGTTTAGATTTATCTCAATGGCTCTGTCATGATATAACCAAATGCCTGCAGGCCTTTTGTCTCTTACCTGGAAAGACGGAGCACATTCACTAACTGAAAGGTTTATTGGGTATTGCTGTATCCGTACTTCTCTGTCATCTAGATTGGGGAAAACAGTTAAGCCTTGAACAACACAGATCTGGATTGCACGGATCCACTTAGAGCTGGGTTTCTTCCCATAAATGCAATATAGTGCTGGAAAGGTATCTCTCTTCTTTATGACTTTCTTAACAATGTCTTCTTTTCTCTTGCTTACTTAATTGTAAAACTACAGTGTCTAACACACATCACCTATGAAGGATGCGTCATTCGTCCCTTTGTTGCTGATAAGGCTCTGGCTCCCAGTAAACTATTAGTAGTCTGTTTTTGGAGGAGTCAAAGGCTCTACCAGGATTTTCAAATGCAGAGACGTTTGCACCTCTAACCCTGCACTAGTCAAGGATCCGCTGTATATACTAGGAAGAGATGGAGCAGAACCACGGTTCTGGTTCAGAAGGTGAAGATGTGGGGTGATGTTTCTCTGAGGAGCACACGGATTTGTTTTCAGGAGGTTGAATAGAAGAGATTGGAAGGAGGTCAGTCGTACACGCATGAAGGAGATGCAACGCGCATAATAGTGAGGGGTTGAGAAGGGAAACCTTACTTTTAACTCTCATATATATTTTGTAATGCTTATTTATTTTTGAGAGAGACAGTGCACGAACAAGGGAGGGGCAGAGAAAGAGGGAGACACAGAATCTGAAGGAGGCTCCAGACTCCAAGCTGTGGGCACAGAGCCTGATGTGGGGCTGGAACTCACAAGCTGTGAGATCATGATCTGAGCCGAAGTCGGACGCTTAACCGACGGTGTACCTCAGGTGCTCCTTAACTCTAGGGTTCTTATGAGTTACATGTAAGTGAATGTCCTCTTCCTAAATTAAGCTGAAGGAATCCCTTTTATTCTGTTTACTCTCTTGTCTAAAAATGCATTCAAAACTAATCTGTGGTGTTTAAATTTTTTTAATTTTTTAATTTATTTTTGAGAGAGAGAGAAACACACCTACACACACACACACACACACACACACACACACACACACACACACACCATGAGCAGGGTAGGGTCACAGAGAGGGAGACACAGAATCTGAAGACAGGCTCCAGGCTCTGAGCTAGCTGTCAGCACAGAGCCTGATGCAGGGCTCGAACTCACAAACCATGAGATCATGACCTGAGCTAAAGTCAGATGCTAAACCGACTCAACCACCCAGGTGCCCCAATCTGTAGTTTTCTAAGAATAGTCCTTTCACCCATGTTTTAAAACATGTTAGGTGACATTCATTTTTAGTACCACATTATGTCATGCTCTTTATATATGATTTAATACATTAATTCACCCCACTGATTTTTTCCTGTGGTATCACCTTTCCTTGAATGCTTTGATAATTTATTGTACAATTAGTTTTTAAGGGATTAGTGAGAGGTGAAACTTTGATTTCCATCCATCCAGTTCAAAATAGGAGAGCTCCAAGACTAATGTTATTTTAAAAGGTCATTGCTTACTTGCGTTTACTTTCTTTCTTTCTTTTTTAATTTTTAAATGTTTATTTTTGAGAGACAGAGACAGCATGAGCAGGAGAGGGGCAGAGAGAGAGGGCGACACAATCCAAATCAGATTCCAGGCTCTGAGCTGTCAGCAGAGCCTGACATGGGGCTCGAATCCATGAACCGTGAGTTTGTGACCTGAGCCAAAATCGGGCATTTAACTGATTGAGCCACCCAGGCACCCCATTTACTGGTATTTTCTGGAGAACCAGCAGACATGTCACTACCGAACTCAGAAACCAGATGATTTATATATATACTTAGATTTTAGATTTTAGATTTTCTTTGAGACTTAGTTATCACAGACTTCATCTGCCAGACTAATGTCAACTGATCATCCTGGATCTTGGTTTCTCAAGCATTTATGAAGCTATTGCAGCCTTGGATGTGAGATGTCCCAGTCATGTCCCTGTCTGTACCTTCCTTAGGGAACAGTAAGCTGGGTTGATCTGGACTGGGGTGGTGAGAATGGTCTCTCAAATGATTTATTTTATGTGATTTTATTTTATTATTTTATTTTACTTTAATTATTTTATTTAATTATTTTATTTTATTTATATTTCTCAACTGATTTTAGATCGCATTTCAGTAACTTGTGATTTCTATCCATGAGCTTGCAGCATTGCACAGAGTACCTTCAAATTCCTGGGGACGAAAAGCATGTTTAAATAAATTCTGTATTCAGTGGCTTTCATATTGTGCTAGTTCTAATTTTGTTGCAGTTTTAAAATGTTTTCATTAAAGGAGACTTCTGTTCCTCGGAGCTTAAATGCTGAGGCTCAGTGTTATTTTAGGGATAGTGTAGGTAATGGTGGAGGACTGGAGAAAACAGAATGGACTCTTAGGTAGTAGAATGGAACAGGGAGCTTATCTGAATGGAAAACAATGTTGTCCCCAAGTTTTAGTGGCATATAAAAGGCTACAAGATACAACTAGGAATCCTCCAGGGTTTAGGAAAAAGAAAAAATCATTTCTTTTGAGCAATAAATAAATCTGTGCATAATATATATTTCCTGGTATCATGATTAATGGACAAAAATCTGGTTTAAGAGGCATTCTTGGGGTGGACAGTCTGTCAAATGTTGGACTTTCAGCTCAGGTCATGATCTCACAGTGCATGAGTTTGAGACCCGCGTCGGGCTCTGTGCTGACAGCTCAGAGCCTGGATCCTGCTTCAGATTCTGCGTCTTCTTCTGCCCCTCCCCAGCTCACACTCTGTTTCTCTCTCTCAAAAATCAATAAACATGAAAAAAAGGCTTTCTGATACTATGTCTTATCTCTGTTGTGAGGTAGACTGCTGTATCTCTAGGGCATATTTCTGTCTGTGTTTACATTCATACCCACGTACATATATAAAACGCATATTAATACCTCATCAGGCAAAGGGCTTACTTTTCTAGGAATCCACTTTTTCCTTTTAAACACAGAATTTGGGTTAGATTAGTACTTCTGAAATTTTTCTGATTATCAGAACCATCTGGAGTCTTTGAAGAAAAATACAGATTCTCAGTCTTTACATATATGATATCAGGAGCTCCAGAGGAAAGTCCTAAGAATCTGTATTTTTAACAAAAGGCTTTAGTGATTCTGATGGTAAAACAAGTTTAGGAAATATTAGATTAAATGATGTCTAAATTAGGAGCCACGGTTATTTTAATGTCTGAGTCTATTTTTAAGGAACCTGAAGATGACTTGTTAACGTGATTATTGCATTTAGCTTATCTCTCAAATAGCATCAAGGGGCCTATATTCTCTCTTAATTGCCTTAAAAAGACATGACTTAAATTTAGTTAATGGGATATAGTTGAATTATAATAAATTGACGTTTTATACTCCTAATACAAGCTTCTGATACTGGTGAAGGTTTTGTCTGTGTTCTACTAAGAATGCTATGCCTTTCCATCTGATGGACAACTGACTATGTTGGCTCGTTGATATGGTCTTTCCAGAATATTCCATTCCACCTTTCCTTCACTCTCTATACCCACTAAACATGCTTCTGATCTTGATTTTGTTCACGTTGATTTCCTCTCCTGAAAACCTTATTTGATGACCAACTGACATGGTCCTTCAGGTACATTTCCAGTTATGCTTTTAAATTTTATATTAATAAATTGGGATTTTTGTTGTTGTTGTTGTTGTTGTTTCTATTCTTTTTCTGGGGCAAATGTCTGGGTCACTAAAGACGGGACCCAAGGTGACTGTACTGACCTGCAGATACTGAGAGAAGGCTGGCAAGGCATTAGTGCTTATTTTCTTCTGCTATGGAGCGGCTGGGTATGAAGGAGAAAACCTGGGTGTAATTGATCTGGGATTTCTGACCCAGTGCTCTAAAGTAAATTATGATTTGAAACACTGCTGGAGACTAACTCATTCTCCTGAAAAGAAGCCCCAGGGCAGAGACCGGCCACCAGAGGGCAAGAACAAAATAGCGAACAAACGAGAATTCAGGCTTATTTCACATCAGATGAAGCTGAGGTGACTTGTGCTTGGATATTGTCCTCAGGCAGAACTGGGACAAAGGGCCATCCAGCAGAGCCGCCTGAAAGTGCCTTCACAGAGGCTTTGATAATGAATTCTCTGTGTTCAAGGGGGAAGTAATATACTAATTTGTCAGAAGTTGGTATGTGCCGTTTATTTTTATTTAACTCGGATTGCAGGGACTTTCCAAGATGTAAAATCCAGTGTGGATTTTACCCTAGGTCTCTGTAGTTAAAATTATCCACTTTTCCAAGCATTTAGGGAGGGATGTTTAGTTACTGTGTGAGTGTGCAACATGTGTGTTCTTGTATTTCTGTGGTTTAGGGGGGTCCATTATGTACTTTAGCCTAAGCATGGATCTCTGTGAAATCAGGGATTTTGATGAGCTAGATTCCCCCTGCAAGCTACATTATAATGCCCATTATTTTACATTTACCAACCCAAATACTCTCAAATATCTTTTTGGTAATAAATAGTTGGGATGATTACTTACATTTCCACAAATGGCAACAAAGATAACTTTAAAATCAGATTTTTATTTTGAGGAAGTCAAATTTGAAGAGTGCAAAGTGCACATGTACCTAATAGCAAATACTTAAAAGCTGTGGTGTAAGTGGCATATTATCTTCTAGAAAAAAACTTAATTCAAAATATTGGCTTCAAAACAATTACTATCTTAACTAAAGTTATATTTTAAAATCTAAATTGGAAAAGGTGTTTACTTTGGAAATATACTATATAAGAAAGTCTCATCTATGGTGGGACTTTGAAGCATAATTGTGGAATGAATATAATATACCATGAAAATTAAAGTATGGCGTGTTTGCAAGATATTATTTTTATAGTATTACAGTGCTACATACTTAGTTGTTACAAATTTGTAATCAGAATTAATATTTATCTAGATACAAAGAACTATCGGGGCACCTGGGTGATTCCATCGGTTAAGCGTCCGACTTTGGCTGAGGTCATGATCTCGCAGTCCATGGGTGCGAGCCCCATGTCGGGCTCTGTGCTGACAGCTCAGAGCCTGGAGCCTGCTTCAGATTCTGTGTCTCTCTTTTCCTCTGACTCTTCCTACTTATGTTCTATCTCTCTCTGTCTCTCTGTTTCTCAAAATAAATAAACATTTAAAAAACTTAAAGAAAACAAATATCTAAATTGGTCTTCTATTATTTTCATAGACTCCCCTGTCATTTAACTTTTATCAGTCACTACCTAATCAGTAAAAAATCAAAACAAAAATGTTAGAAGCCTAATTAAAGGAAAAAGAAAAATGAAAAGTTAAATTTTGAGTAGTTTCTGAATTTTTAAAACTAAATAAGAATTAGACTCTTGTGAATATTTTGGACATCATTTTACCAACAGAATCTATCTGTGGACCTCTGGGTGAGTTATTTAAGCCTCTGGATCTCACTGATTTAAATAGAAAATAAAGAGTTTTGGATTCCAAGTGCTAAGTGCTTAAATTATAGATGAAAAAAAAGTTGCAAGTCTTCCTGCAACTGAGATAACCAAAAAATACTTAGAAATAAAATCTCCGTAACAAATGGAATGTATACTATTACAGAAAGAAAGTAATGATTCCAAAATGACTGTAGATTAAATGGAAGAAACTGGAAATGCAGATATATCTGCATTAGAAATGGAAAAAGGGAGAAAAGTAGGAAAGCTATATAAATACAGATAGAAGCCGATTGGCACTTGGGAAAGATATAGGGAGTTGTAAAAAAGAAAAAATATAATTTGTCTACAATTTAGATAATGTGGTATGAAATACTAGGACAAATCAATATATATCTATCGTACCTTTTTGTTTATATGATAAGTGAAACGTGGGCAATATGATATTACATTATGAGTAACATCAATAATTTTAATTTGAGTATAGTTGACATACAATATTTTGTCTCTAGTGTGTAGCATAGGGATTCAACATTTATATGCACTACAGAATGATCATCATGATAAATCTAGCTACTGTCTGTCACTGTATAAAGTTGTTATAATATGATCAACTATATTCTCTATGGTATGCATTGCATCCTTCTGTCTTATTTTATAACTGGAAATTTGTACCTTTTAATAATCCCTTTCCCCTGTTTTGCCTATCCCCACCCTTCTCCCCTCTGGCAACCACCAGATTATTCTTTGTATCTATATTTTTTTAAATATCCCACAAGTACATATACACACCACATATTCCTTATCCATTTATCTATTGATGGATACTTAAGTTTCTTCCATACCTTGGCTATTGTAAATAATGCTGCAGTGAACATAGGGGTGCACATATCTTTTTGAATTAGTGTTTTCATCTTCACATGAATACTCAGAGGTGGAATTACTGAATCCTTTGGGAGTTCTATTTTAAATTTTTTGAAAAATCTCTGTATTTTCCATTATGTCTGCATCATTTGCATTCCCTCCTAGTGCAGTGCACTAGGTTAATTTCCCTAGATTTCTGCACGTACTCACCAACACTGGTTATTTCTTGTCTTCAGCAATAGCCATTCTGACAGGTGTTACGTGATATCTTACTGTTGTTTCAATTTGCATTTCCCTGATGATGAGTGACACTGAGCATTTTTCTATCGTATGTTGAGCATGCGTTTGTCATCTTCTGAGAAATGCCTATTCAGGTCCTTTGCCCATTTCTTAATCAGATTTTTTGGGGAGGGAGTATTGTTTGGAAATTAACCAACCTTTATCAGCTATATCATTTGCAAATATCTTCTCTGATTCAGTGGGTTGCCCTTTCATTATGTTGGTGGTTTCTTTCTCCATGCAATGTGTATGATATAATCTCATCTTTGCTTTTGTTTCCCGTGACTGAGGAGGGAAGATAGAGCTAAAGAAATGTTTCTAAGACCAATATGAAAGAACTTACTGCCTATTCCCTCTTTCAGAAATTTTATGGCTTCTAGTTTTACATTCAAATCTTTAATCCATTTGAGTTTATTTTTTTATTTGGTATAACATTGTGGTCCAGTTTCATTTTACATGTAGCTATCTATCCAGTTTTCCTATCACCATTAATTGAAGACAGTGTCTTTCCCCCACTGCATATTCTTGTCTCCTTCGTCAAAGATTAATTGACTGTATAAGTGTAGCCTTATTCCTGGGCCCTATTCTGTTCTGTTGGTCTGTGTGTCCATTTTTGTGTCAGTACCATACTGTTTTGATTACTCTAGCTTTGTTGTATTGTTTGAAATCAAGGAGTGTGATTCCCCCCGCTTTCTTCTTTTTCAAGATTGCTTTGGGTATTGCAGGTTTTTTGTGGTTCCGTGCAAATGTTAGATTTTCTTGTTGTAAAAACGCAACTGGTGTTTTGATAGGGATTGCGTTGAATAATGTCAATCATTTTAGTTGAAGTTAGAAGTTATCTTTTTCCTTAAAAATATTCACGTGCTTGTTAAGTGTGTTTACGGTGCTGTGTGTTCCTCAATGAGCCTCATGAACCTGTCCTTAAAGTCTCCTAAAGGAGGCATACATTTAAGTGTACAAACACTGACATCAGTAAAAGTTATGAGAAATTTGTAAAGGGAAATTTTTTGAGCTTCTGTGAAGACTTCTTGAGGAAGTAATATTGACACTGATGCTGGAAATAAGATTTTTAATTTACGATAACTCCTCGGTAGGTATTAATAGGATATTAAACTAAAGCAAAAGGCAAATGAAGGGTAATTGTTTGGGTTTAAATCTGTGACCTAGTGTTTGTTGCTTTAGGCCTGGGTCCGTTCTAAGTTGCCACATAGAAGTAGGGGTTATTATTTGGAGCCTCCTTTCACACAGATAGAATGAGAGATGACTAGTGTTGTAAAAATATGTTGTATATTTAAATAATAAATTACAGCTGCACTTATTTTCCTTTAAATATTATCTTTAGTGGCATAGGGGATGAAAAATTCCCCTGATTATTGGAAAAAAAATTGGATTTAGGAATTTTAGAACTATGACATTTAAATGAGAATTTCACTTGGCGTGTGTGAACCAGTCATGAGGACAGTGTTGTGTTGTATTCTGTTAAAATCTTATTATGTGTATTGTGTCATTTTTAAATGATAAAAGCCTATTTTCATGAACTTTTAATAGTTCCAAACTTTCACTTTTTTTCTAATATCGACCAGACTATTTTCAATTAAATGCTTCTTTGTAACCTCCAATCCAATAGGTTCCATAAATTCTTAGGACTGAAGAAATTGAATACCATTTGTCCTCTTTCAAATAATAGATGAGATGTGAAATGGGTTACATGGTGTATGAGTCCCCGGAGGATCCTTTAAAATAGCATGGGGGGTTTGTAGAGTGTCAAGTCACCAGTTAGTTTAAAACTGATTATTTAGGCTCTTTCCATGATTTTTTGAGGAGCCTCCACACTGTTTTCCAGAGCGGCTGCACCAGTTTACATTCCCACCAACAGTGTAGGAGGTGGTCATGCTAAGCAAAATAAGTCAGGCAGAGAAGGACAGACACCATATGTTTGCACTCATAGGTCTAACAGGAGAGACCTGGCAGGGGACCATAGGGAGAGGAAGGGGGAAAGAGAGCAGGGAAGAGTGAGGGACACAGATCAAGGGAGACTACTGAATACTGGAGACAAACCATGGACTGAAGGGGGAAGGGGAGGGAGGGGGTGATGGGCATGGGGGGGGCACTTGCGGGGAGAAGCACTGGGTGTTATATGGAAACTAATTTGACAATAAACTATTAAAAAATAAATAAAAAAATAAAGTCAAAAAAATACAAAAAAAACTGGTTAAAATTTCTCTGTTTTAAACCCAGGCTTATTAGGCAACTATATTGGGGGGGACTCACCCACATTTTGGCCCTCATGTACATCTGAAACTATGCAGAAAGAAATATAGCAGAATAACTTCTGTCGTTTGCCAACCCTTTAACAACCGTGGAGAGCAAATCAATTTCCTAGGACCTAAATACTTAGAAATGGTTTTTTTTTAAGGTTTCTGTTTCTTTCATTCAAAAATAACAGAACGAATTCTATCTAAATAAAGAAACACGAATGACATTTTGAATGACCTTATTTCCTCAACCACATTAGCTCTCCTTGATGTTTTTTTTAAAAACTCTCCTCTCAATACAGCAGAAGCTCTGATGGGAAAAGATTCTGTGGGTGGAAGAGGAGCCAGGCCAATGACAGGTGGGTGGCCGTTTCTGGAGGACTACAACAAATGATACCCATTTCGTTCCAAATTGTCCAAAATGAGGTATTATATAAGAGAAAAGGAGGCCAAACTGATGTAAACATTTTAATTTACACATACATTAAGGCAAGTCAGGGTGCTTCCACAAATTAAGTGTATCAGCAGTGTAGCACCCTCCAACTTCACTGTTGCAAGATAATTCTCCATGGATTTCTTGTGTTCTTTACAGTTGAGCCTCTGAGTAAAGAATGTATTTGAATAGCCTTTATCCTGAGACATTTGCTCACAAATTCCAGATAATGCATCCTTTCTCTCTTCCTCCCATCCTCTCTCTCTCTGAAGTTGATGAGAAGCGTAGGGTAAAGTCTCAGATCCTTCATGGTTTTTAACCTAACATCCACAAGGAATTGCAAACTCAGATGCCTGTGGAACCAGGCCAAGGGCATGAATCGAAGTCAGTCAGGTGTTAAATAATAAATGGCAACTGACAGCCTCAGAGTTACGTTTTTTTCTTTAATTATAAAACTAAGCTTTATTATTGCTGCGTTCAATTCCTTCACAAAGAAATATATATGTCATTATAGTTGTACCCAATAGCAACTCTGTAGCCGAAGATTTGTCAGAAGTTCCAATTCAGACCCTGTTTTTGAAGATTTTTATTTCAAAAGTGAAATATTTGCTTTAGGGTAAAATTGGAATGAGTACTCTCAACCCAGGAGCATTTTGCCTTGCTTCCTATTTTAAGAAAATCTTCATAAAGTGTTGTCAGTTTTTTCTGGAGACTTTTGTTTCTATCTTATGTGATGTGAACATTCTCAAAATTAAGGTTCAATTTATTATCTAGGTTCTAATTATAAAAAGTGGTCATCTCCTAAACTAAAATTTTCCTTCTGTCATGACAAACGCAGCTGAATGTGAATCATCTATGAAAATGGAAATAAGGGTGGCATGGATGAGTAAAGGACCTAATAAATTCCAAAACTTCATGGTGATCAGTAATTTTCTTCTTTCGTTTTCTTATTTTTAAAATATAATTTATCATCAAGTTAGCTAACATATAGTATGGATGGTATGCTCTTGGCTTTAGGAGTAGACATCAGTGACTCATCGCTTACAAACAACACCGAGTGCTCATCCCAGCAAGTGTCCTGAGTGCCCATCACCCATTTTCCCCTCCCCCATCCCCTCTCTCTCTTCCACCCTAGTTGTCCTCATTTAGTCTTTTCTGTCCTAGATGGAGAGAAACCAACAGGATGGGCTTTATTAAAAATTCATTTTGGTAACCATGGAAATACTTGGCATAATGCCAAAACACACAGTCATTGAAGAAGAATAAATTCTTAACAGGCCATATATTGTACTGCCTGACATTAGCTAAGAAGAAATATGGTAAAAGGCCAAAATATTAACAAAAAATTTTGCCATGATTTTTTTTCCCAAATAGGGTCTTACCCAGGTGAGTCAGATTATCAGGTTTATTTATTTTTTTTTAAGGAATCCTTTTATAGCACTTGCCCTGCTTATCTGTCTCCCTGTATGTTATTTCATCTGTTAGTACCATGCTTTAATTTTTATTATCCATTTCTGTGTTCAGTGTATACACAATTTAGATAGAGCTTTTGTGGCTCATATTTAATGATAAATGGTTTTCACATGCATATAAAATATACAAGTTGGAAGACATACTTTTTGTATGTGATATGGCCAGAAACATAAAAAAAAAGGTATTTAGAAACAAAAAATTTGTCAGGCAAAAATATAAGTTTTATTTCATAGACATTAGTTTCAAGGTTATATAAAACACTCTAACAATGATTTCAAAACCTTTTTATGTTGGGGGCACCTGGGTGGCTCAGTCAGTTGAGCATCAGACTCATGATATCAGCTCAGGTCATGATTCCAAGGGCATGGGATTAAGCCTCATCTCGGGCTTCATGCTGAGCATGAACCGCTTACGATTCTTGCTCTCCCTCTGCCCCTCTCCCTCATTCATTATTTCTGTACACAACGAAACAAAATAAAAAGAAAACCTTTTTTGTATTGAATCTATTTCCCTAAGTATTAGCCTACAAAGTTTGAGATCCTAAACTGACTTTATATGAGCCCCCAAAATTGTTGGTTATGTGGTAAAATATTGGTGAGTTGTCTGAATGTGTTTGTAGGAGTTTGGCTACTTCAGCTTTTAGTCAACTATAAAATACAGGGGAAAAGAGAATTTTATAATGCCTTTCATTTTCATTGTTTCTGCATTTTAAATTATGGAAGTAGTAAATGAAAACCAGTGGACATCACTAAGAAACATAAGGAAAAAGAGATATTCTCTGGAAAATTATTAGTGGATAGCAGGAGAATTTTCATAGCTGAACTTAAAAATGCATTGGGTTCTTGCAATTACTATATGCTAATTGCAAAATGCCATGTGTGAAATTAGCAATTTAGGAAACTGAAAATACTGCTTAAGATAATGATTTATGGCAATAAGTAAAGAATAAATGTTTTTATTTGTTTATTGAGGTATAATATATATAACTAAAATTCACCCGTTTAGGTGAGCAGTTATGTGACTTTCAGCAAACTTACACAGTTATAACTACCACCACAACAAGGACAATATATCCATCATCCCCCAGATTCCCCATTCCTTTTTGTCTTCAATGACCTCCCTCTCCACACAGCCCCTGGCAACACTCACCCTTCATAGTTCTTACTATTCTACAAGGTTGTATAAATGGATTGATCAAGTATGTAGCCTTTGAGTCTGCTTCTCTCACTTTGTGTAATACTTTTGAGATTCACAGCCATTGTGACATGTACAATTAGTTTGTTTCTTTTATTTCTGAGTGGCATCCCATTGTAAAGATGTCCCATAAGTTGCCTTACTATTTACCAGTTGAGGGATGTTTGGATTGTTTTCAGCTTTTGGAAATCACATGTAAAGCTTCTGTAAACTTTGTAAGCAGATTTTTGTTTGGTATGTCTTCATTTCTCTTGGGTAAACAAATACCTATGTGTCGGATTTCCACATTATAGGGAAGTATGTTTAATTAATTAATTATTTTTGGGTTTAATTTTAAAGGAAACTGACAAACCATTTTCCCAAGTGGCTGTGCCTTTTTGGATACCCATCAACAATGCATTGGAGTTCTAGATGCTTCATGGTGTGTGTGTGTGTGTGTGTGTGTGTGTGTGTACTTTTTAATTTTGAAGAAGTCCTTTCAAGTCTTTTTGAAGATCCATTATAGTAAAAAGTTGTTATATTCTTGATTTTTCTGTTCTTTTTACCAACATGGGATGGCTAAAGTAGTAGGTGGCAGGTGGAGTTAATTCATCCACATATATATGTATATGTGCCAGGAAATGGAAAATATTTAAAAAAAATTTTTATGCTCTTTTATTTATTTTTGAGAGACAGGGAGAGACAGTGGGAATAGGGGAGGGTCAGAGAGAGGGAGACACAGAATGTGAAGCAGGCTCCAGGCTCTGAGCTAGCTGTCAGCACAGAGCCTAACGCGGGGCTCGAACTCACGAACTGTGAGGTCATGACCTGAGCTGAAGCCGGACGCTTACCCGACTGAGCCACCCAGGTGCCCCATGGAAAATATTTTAGTAAGATTACGATTAAATTGTGTGTCACATATATATGATGGTAGTAGTTTTCAGATCATTTAAAATGTTTGGTCAGTAATTCAGAGATTCCTAAATATAGAGACAGGCGAGTTCAGGCAGGTCTTTAGACCCTTATGAATCTTTGGTTATACTAGAACTAAAAGTTGTGATGTAGTTGACAAGCCCACTCTGGCTTTAGTTGGAGCATCTAGATGTGGCGGCCCATGAAAAGAACAACTTCGACACTCTGGATTACTTTACAAAATTTCCAAGCCAGCGATAGTTTTAATGTAAATAGAATTAGCCTCTACAGATAATTCAGGTCATTTAGACTAAACTGGTATTTTCAATTGTCCTGTAAGTAATTTAGTAAGGTACTAATGGCACTTAAGAGTAATATGTGGCTTCTCTAATTTCTAGAATGGCAATACCACCCTGCATACAATAATGTTTGTGTTTCAATACCCTTCCGTTTACTCTGAGAAAACCACCAGAAATGAAAGTGAATTTTCCAGAATAGAGACACTTGGGTTTGTTCTTTTCTGTGTGTGACTATTTTCTTAGGACTAGTTTCCTAGGCTGACATGCCACACTTTTTGCAAGACCACATTTAATATAGGACAAAGGTAGATTTAAACTTGAACATTTGTAACTTTTTCTCAAGATGTGGTATGTTATCAAGTAGGCTTTTTATTTTTAATGGCTGACTTAATTAAATATACAAAAGAGGCTGAAATTGCAAATATACATCCAAGCCGACAGTTGTAGTATTTTAAATGGAAGCTGTTGTTCTCAAGAATGTTAACATTTAGAGGGTTCAGGAATTGAATATATTTTGGTAAAATTTATGATTACATTGTATCTTACTGCAAGTCCCAAATGTCTTCTGCCTCAGATGATTTTTGTGTCTTCTTATTGGTATCTAAATGTGATACAAGCACTATCAAAATGCTACTCCTGTAGTATACAGTGAACTCCAGAAATAAGCCTTGTGCAAGTAGCCTCCACTCAGGTGCTGCTTACCTGGCACAGCCCTCAAATGAGAAAGTTTGTAATCTTCATATATGACCCATTTAGGGGGAACACTGCCTATTTTAATACATATTTATTTTTGAGAGAGACAGAAAGTGAGAGGTACACACAGAATCCAGAGCAGGCTCCAGACTCTGAGCTGTCAGCACAGAGTACGATGCGGGGCTTGAACCCATCAGTGGTGAGATCATGACCTGAGCCAAAATCCGACCCTCAACTGCTCAACTGACTCAGCCAACCAGGTGCCCCTCAATGAATCCCTTTTTAAAAATCTGTGACTACATACTGGCAACAAAAGGAATACTTTGGAAAAGTTGAGCCCATATTCTCATGTGGAGTTATATGTGGGTTTATTCCCAAAGTCAGCTTATAGATATTTTTATGTATAAGAATGGTACTTTCCTTAAACCTTGAGATTTGATATAAATTTTCTATCCTTTCTCATTAATAAGCTGTTATATTCATCAGTGTAACAAAGGCAGCCTTTCTTTTTATTTACCCTAGGTTTTACATTTTCTTGCATTTTTCTGAGCCTTTGTTAGAATGTCTTATGTTGTATTGCAGTGGGATAGAAATACTGATCCAGGGAATTTGTTAGTAATCAGTCTTTGCATATGCTTTTTTCCTATTGTTTACCCAACTGCAGTCTTTGTTTTTAATAGAACAAAAATATTTTCTTACAGTGTGTTCTGCCAACCTCTGACTGCTGGGTTTTAGTTTATTAGAATAATTGTATGATTTTGTGCTGTGTATTCTTTCTGCATTTTTGTTTTCCCAGCCTATAATATTCTTTGATTCATGATAGTGGATAGCGCTGTTAAATAAATGTTTCTCCGGCAATATTAGATGGGTTATATTTGCCCATTAGATACATAAACATTTCTCACATTGATTAATTTCCTTACTGACAAATTACGGAGAAAATCCTGGTAGTTCTCAAGAAAGACTAGAAAGTTAGGGGAAGATGTCAAGAGATTTGAGGTCAGTAATTTTATATTTTAAAACTTTTCTTCAACTGAGGCATCAATAAATAATGCGTGAGACAACTCTGAATAGAAGTTTAGAATTTAAAAAAAATGAAATAAAATGTCAGCTTCTACATATAGCATCTGTGAGGAAAAACGAAAACAGAAACATTCATATAATACTGGAAGAAAAGAATTTTTTTAAAGTTTGAGTTTGCTTGAAGTTCTTCATTATTAAATTATAGCAGGATTCCTATTCAGTATGCAACATATTTGCATAAGTATTAAAATGATTTATCATGATTAATTCCATTACAGTAAATTTCAGTCCTAATCACAATCTGGCATACACTGTAGTGGTTTGTCAGTATTTCATATTTTACTGGAGTTTTGGTGGAATTGCAGCTCCTGTAACAGCACAAATGTCATCTGAGGTCTCCATGATTAATGTGGTTCCGAAGGAGATCTAATAACGATTAGCCAGTTTCATAAAGTGTTACAGAATAAGGTCAATGTGAGAAAAATTTTAAAGTCTTAAAAATGTATGTTCTAGCAAGTACCTCTGGCCACAAATTGGATTTCTTGAGCGAGGAGGAGATTAAACTTGGAAACAGATGAATTCCATGGGCAAAGGCGGGAAAAGGAGACCGTGATTTGCCTTCAGATACTTACAGGATCCTGAAAAAATATGGCAAGTCTAGAACTAAAGGTTGAAAGTTTTCGAGAAGTAGATATACATTCGATGTGTTATAACTTCAGCAAATCACCAGAAACACAATAGGCTTCATGGATCTAATGGGCCCAAGAAGGGGTGGAGCTTCCTGTTTTTGGAAGCATCAGTAGATCCAAGATGGCTACTAGTAGATTCTATTGGAAATACTTTTTCTTTTTAGTGGTTCAGAAGAAAATATTCCTTAAGTAAATTCTGATTTTTTTCCATGGTGAGTTTCCATAAGTTAACATCCTTCACAATATCAACAAATTTCTTATATTTTTCTTAGATTTTGGTGGAGGCTTCCATAGGAGATGGCTTCACTGGGGACATTGCAATTGATGATTTGTCATTCATGGACTGTAACCTTTACCCTGGTAAGAAGGAATATTTAAATTTTTAAAAGTTTATATATTTATTTTCAGAGAGGGAGAGAAAGAGCACGAGTTGGGGAGGGGGAGAGAGAGGGAGAGAAAGAATCCTAAGCAGGCCTTGTACTGTCAGCATGGAGCCTGACATGGGACTCAAATCCATCAACTATGAGATCATGACCTAAGCCGAAGTCGGATGTTTAACGGACTGAGCCACCCGGTGCCCCAGGAAGAATATTTTAATATAGGAGTATTTTCAAACCTGTTTACTTGAAAAAAAAACTGTCAAGGAAATCAAAATTTCATTTCCATATGTATTCTAAAAAATACATTCACTTCTGTTCTACTAGTCTGTTAACCTGGAAAAGATTTTTGTGAATCGTTGCTGGTAATTAGTCTTGACATCTCTGCAAACGTAGTACAGAGGTTTGAATCAGCTGTGCTTATGTTTCATCACATGGAAAATATTAGAAAATCATGTCTGAAGTTAAACTGTAACCATTATATTTGAGGGGTTATAATAACCAAACCGGTTTCCTTATAATTTCATTATTTTGGAGACTAATTACCTCTACCTTAAGAGATGTTTTACTTGTCAGGTTACATGAAATATTCCTCAGGGTTCTTGTGAACCATTTCTTCTCTGTGTTACACATTTTCTTTATTAAAAAAACAAATATATGTTCCCCAGATTTATATCCCCATTCTCAACCTTCCATGCCTCCCTATCTCAGGAAGTGACAGCCTTTTTCTAGTTGCTTGTTTTTTGTTACAAATCTGGTTAGCCACTAGCTTCAAGTCTATTCAGAGTTGACTACTTCTCATTACTCTCCCCTTGGTTCAAGCCGTCATTATCTCTGCATGGATTATTAGAGCTGTCTTTTAAATGATCTCTGCTTTTGCCCTTGAACTGTATAATCTTTTCTTGAAACAGCAGGTGGAATGATCTTTTTCAAATTTAAATGAGACCATATCATCTTATCTTCAGAGTCTACCTATAACATCCTATCGCATTCAGAGCAAAAGCCAGACTTTTGCAGTAGCTTCCATGACTGGTCCCCTCATAACTCCTAGAATTCACCTTCTACCACTCTGCCTCCATTTGACTTCTCTCAACTACAAGACCTCTTAGCTAATCCTTAAACACTCCAACCCATTTATGCTTCGGGGCTTTGACACCTTCTCTTCCTTCATCCTGGATTGTGTTTTCCCCAGATATGCACTTAACTCCCTTCCTTACTTCTTTCCGATCTGCTCCAAAGTTTCTTCTTTAGTAAAGACTTCTCTGAACGCTACACTACACTACACACAGATGCACTGTTCACAGTCCCTTCCTGTCTCACGTTTTCTATCTCCTTCCCTGTGTTATTTTTCTCTATAATACCTGTCAACCTCATGGTTTTATTTCTGTTTTCCCCAACAATGTTAGTCACACAGCATCACATATTTTATCTGATCACTGCCTTCTCCAGAAACATAAACAGTATCTGGCATGTAGTATTACCCGATAAACATTTGTTGGATAAATGGGTGGGTAGATAGATGCCTGTATCTTTTGAAGTACTTTATATACTTTCGTTATTTATTTTAGGTTACTATTATTGCTAAAATGTTGAGGGGAGATAGATGCCTTTATCTTTTGAAGCACTTTATAAACGTTTGTTATGTATTTTAGTTTATTATTGCTACAATATTGATTATTTTTATATGCAAGACTCTGTTATATGCCAGATTTGTTGAAAGCCAAACCTCACTGGCTTGCAACCACAAGTATTTAATTTTTGCTCTCAAGTATGTGGGTGGGCATAGAACAATAATGGAAAAAGTGTGTGTTTCTTGTTCATAGCTCTTTATAATGCTACAGAGAGCACGTCAAGCTGTGAACTTCTGTGCCTTGTGTCCTGTTTCTCTGGGACCAAAGCTAAAGGATAAAGATCTTATCTGACATATTTTGTTGTTGAGTAGAAGAGTGGGGAAAAAAGCACGCTTAAAGCTTCTGTAGAGACATGGTATGCATAATGTCTGCTCACATCCATTGGTTGGGGCAAGTCGTGTGGCCGAGCCTAACAGGGGGAAGCATTCTCTACAATAAGAGGCTTGGCGAGGGTAGAGAATACAGAAGGTCCTTATGAGAGAGGGAGAGAGCGAGTGAGCTGATAAATGGGGTAATAACACAGCTTACCACTCATGTGTATCATCTTATATAATACTCTAACCTTTTAAGAGTCTGGAGGATGTCTAGTCCTGTGCAAGTGAAGAGATCTTAAATGTTGCATAGGATCGATGTGTTTGTTATCCCAATTTTATGGAGCAAGCTAAGAAGGGGATAGCCCCCCCGTGGCTACCTAGCTAAAAAGTGGTAAAGTACACCTGCTTCTTTGGACCACAGTGTTAACCCCTGTTGTACCGCATATCCAACACACTAACCTCATTCAGAGGAGAATACAATTTGTACTTTATAGATATGAAAAATTAAAGAGCACAAGAGACCTGGATGAAAATATACAATTGAGGGAAAGAATGAGCATTTCACTTAAGCCTGTTTGATTGCAGTGACCAGGGCTTTTCCCAAATTGCCTCCAACCCTGAGCTTAGAGAGCATCATCGTGACCCCCGCGGCAGAGGAGAGCATAAAAGAATATAGAAAGGGAACACACATTATGGTTGATACTGTTGTTACTCCAATTCTCTTGATAATTAGATTCTGTGGCTGATGGTTCCAAAAGGGACAGAGAGGAGCTGCCAGACCTAGAGGCAGAGATGCGAAGTATCAGTTACAGACCATTAGTCTGAGTTTCTGGTTCAAGTTTTGGAAGAAAAATATGGACTTTAAAAAACTGCTTGAACTGTGTGGTTTTAACATTGGCTTCATAGCAAAAGAAACACTAGGTTGAAACCACAAGGCCTGCTGAAGCTATAGGTTTCATAGAGGAATTTCATGTAATCTTGCCATCAGATGAAACTAAAGCAAGAATTGTCAATAAAAATATTGTTCTTTAAGATTACCATTTTTTTTTCCTTCTGTAAGCTGAGATGGGACCAACACTAAAAGATTCACTTACAGACATTGATTTGTTTTCTTTAAAAAAATTTTTTTTAACATTTATTTTCAAGAGACAGAGAATGTGAGCAGGGGAGGGGCAGAGAGAGAGGGAGACAAAGAATCTGAAGTGGACTCCAGGCTCTGCACAGAGCCTGACATAAGGCTCGAACCCACGAACCAGGAGCTCATGCCCTGAGCTGAAATCGGACGCTTAACTGACTCAGCCACCCAGCACCCCTGTTTTCAATACAAACTGATTGTTTATTTTGTAAATAAACATTTTTCCTCCTTGTCTAATGAAACAAAATAAAGCAAAAATCTTAAAAAACACATACATACAAATGCAAAATACTGGCCTGATCCCCAATGTGTGGATTGGCACATTCCCTATAACTTTTATTATCTGAAAGTGACCATAAGGACTCACTTCTTTCATTTTTACCTATTCCCTCAAAATCAACCTTTCTTTCCCTCATTCCTTCTTTGTTCCTTCTAATGACATCAATAGTTTTTAGGAACCCAGGATTGAAATTCCAAAGCCTTTGATTTTCCCTTTTAAATTGCTCATTTACATATCCTGCTGACCCCAACTCCCAAAATATTTCTCACATCGCTTCTGTTTTTTCCCCCTTGTTACCTTGGTTCAGAGCAGTCTTCACTTGAATGGTAAGCTTTTTATTAATTTTACCCCCAAAGTATGTATGCTGTAAATTTAGTTTTCTTTTGCTTTCCCCCAGAACATCAGTTATTTGCTTTTCCAGGTCAACTCTTTCTCATTTTCTAACTTCTGACCATTTCTAACTTACTTTTCAAATCCATTTGCTATTATGGACCATACCTTCTTTGTTTCAATACTTTGATGAATATAGATTCATGTTTTAAAACTAATCCAGTAGGATACTGGAGAGAAGATTTTTGAGGCAAGATTAATTACATGTCTAGGGAAACTAGGTAAACTTAGCCATGCAATAGAAATCCTATGATTTTTTTGAGGGGGGGCATCAGTGTATGATGATGTCGCTGATTCCCGGAGTAGTTAATAATGGAGAATGATGGCAAAGTTACATCTCCTCACTTTGCCTCAGACCTGCAGAGTAGATCTTAAGTAAGAATTGTTGTCAGGCAACATTCATATTTAAAAATAAGTATCCTGGGGTACCTGGGTGGCTCAGTTGGTTAAGTGGCTGACTTCAGCTCAGATCATGATCTCACTGTTTGTGAGTTCAAGCCCCGCATCGGGCTCTGTGCTAACAGCTCAGAGCCTGGAGCCTGCTTCAGATTCTGTCGCCCTGTCTCAGCACACCCCATCCCTGCTCATTCTCTCTCTCTCTCTCTGTTTCTCTCTCTCTGTGTCTCTCTCTCAAAAATAAACATTCAAAAATTTAAATAAATATCCCAAAGGAATTATCTGTTTTGCAGTCTTCTTTTTTCCCAAATTACATTAGAAAAGCAAGAATGATGTTCCCTTCAGCAGAACACATATGACAGTTTTCTCTCTTGCATCAAGGGTTATTTGTAAAACTAAAGTCATAACTACATGGCATCACAACATACCGTTAAAAATTGGGGAAAACACTGCCTAAGCACTTTTCATCCATCCTATTTTAAAAATTCAGTTCTGCATTATCAGAATTATGTCTTGCTACAAATATCAATTATTAGAATGAATATCAACATCCCAAGATATTAGTATTTTATTTCTCTCAAGAAACTTGTTGCTAAGTCAGCAACACATCTTGCAACTGCTGATAGCTTAACATTGAGCAGGTATGGTGACTATAGGATGCTTAAGCACAACTTTTCTGATGTCTTCTTCCACCTGATGAATGGTTTTGGTTGTTTAAGGCTCCCTTCTTTCTGCAAACAGTAGTGTTATTTTTAGGGGGAACGAAAGGGCAAGGGGAAAATTATGGATACTTCCATCTTCACTTTTAAGATCTCACCTGCAGCGTTTAACCTTATGGCTTAACCTTAAACTGTTTGGTGTGGTTCTTACATTTGTCTCAAAATAATACATTTCATAAAAGCACTTTGTTTTAAGGTCTTTCTACCATATTTTTCTAAAGGAAATACAATACTCTGAAAAAACCAAAAATTTTTGGAAATATTTACAGTTTAATAAAAGACTTCAAGGCAAAATAAAGAAATTTGAGACTCATGATTGCAGTCTCAATCATATCCTGGTTTTAGCATGTTTGGTGCAGTCTGGCAAAATGTAGGAAGTACATAGGAATATTAACAATATACAGAAATACACAAATATATAGGAAAAAAGTTGGCCAAAGCCTGTGGTCCATTCAACTTAGTAGTTTTATTGTGTTTCTAGAATATAAAATTGGACCACTAGGTAACCTCTTCTTAAGTTAAAAATTTACAATTTTGTCATCTCTTGAGAGAAATGCTTAAATACCAAAAATGGACAAGGCTGTTAAAATACTTAGATTTTAGCTTGAAAATAGTTCAATTACTACTCCAGTCTTTGTAGTCACTTTGATATATAATACAGTGTCTGTAGAGATGGAAAATACTTTGTACCACCTAGAAAATTTCACGGACTGCATGACTTAAAAGCAAAAATGTTTCAAAAGAGCTGATTTGTTGTTAGAGACAAGAAAAAAGACACCTGCGTAGTATGTGGCAAACAGCTGTATTACACAGTCATTATCAATCATATTCAAAGAGTAGCTAACTTTTAGCAAAACCTACTCTCCTGGAAAGGAGACCTTATACTGACATTCAGTACATTTATTCTGAATGTGGTTGGTTCACCTTGTGGGTAGAACTATGTTATTGTATTCAGTGCAAAAGAAAAAAAATGTATGCTTTTACCTTGGAGATATTTCAGATTTTTCAATTTTCTGAAGATTAATCACGTTGAAACCTCAAGTAGACTTTTAGATTTTTAAAAATTAAATATATCTCTTAACATCCGAAGTCACAGAAAAAACAGATATCGTTACCTGGAGATAGATGAACAACTAGACACATCAGTTAAGTAATTCACACAGTTATGGGTTGTTGAAGCTGGTAATAATTTATCAAGGACTAGGAGTGTTAAAGTATTGGTTTTATTTTCTTAATTACCAACATGTGAATGGCTATAGGGGGTGGAGTCTCTCATAAAATAAATGGAAAATCTGTTTTATCAAAAAGATTATATTTGGGTAACACGAAGTATATTTGCTACAAAAATTCACAGAGCAGGAACTTAGAACACTCAGTCCATCTGGAGCCTGAGTCATCTACTTAAGGGGTCAGGTGCACGGGTGAGTGGGTTTCCCTCTGGATTAGGGATATGGAAGAAGATCATCTCAAACCAGACTAATCTGTGCTTCTTGGTGACTGTAAATTTCAGTCATTTACATTTCACCTTTGCAATTTTGTTTGATATGCAAAGCTTTTCATGGTATGTTGTTTAAAGACACTTAACTCTATCATTGCCATTAAATCTAGCCTTTGAAGCAATTACACGTTCAAAATAATAGTCATAACTTTTACAGTGGACTGAAAGTTTATATCCTCTCAATATTCATATGTTGAAGCCCTCACAACCCAATGTGATGGTATTTGGACCTTTTAGGGGTAATTTGGGCTAGAGTAGGTCATGAAAAGTGCAGCCCTCATGGTGGGATTAGTGCTTTAGTTAGAAGAGGAAGAGACATAAGATCTCTCTCTCACTGCGTGAGTATAAGAAGGAAAGCCATGAGAGGACATACCCAGAATCCAAGAATCCAACCCTGCTTTCACCCTGATCTTGGACTTTCAGCCTCCATACCTCTGGCAAATAGACTTGTTTAAGCCACCCAGTCTGTAGTATTCTGTTCTAGCAGCCCAATCTAAGAAAGGCTTATTATTCTAGATATATTTCACTATTGTTCAACATTCATGTTTAAAAAATAATAAATCTTATCCATATACTGCATGAAGTAATTTCTAGCATCCCCTGAGTTGGAGTGTGATACTTTAGGAAATACTGCTTGAAGTCATTGCAAAGTAAAACAAATGGACTTTCATGGTCTCTAGATTAAAGACCATCTTTGCAGGCCAGAGAATGTGTCATCATGCTTGCAGTCCTTTGCCTGCCTCAGTTTCCAAACCGTGTCTTGGCCTAAGCACGTTTCAGGCCTCTGTTTCACCTCTGCATGCCAGACACCAAGGAATCCGCCAAACTCCATAGTTCCACACACCACCATTTCCAGAGTTTGGCTCAGGAGTAAGAGACACTTTTCTCTATTTACTCTTAAATACAAACATACTGGACTTAAGATGTGCTCACTCTGGCTGAACAACAATGAGTAATGAGGGCGGGACAAAGAATTTCAGGATCTTCCAATTTCTTTTTTTCAGTACTGGTCTTTTATCTGTCACCACTTCTCATAGAATAAATGAGTTATCTCTGTTTTTCCCGAGCATTGGCTCATCAACTTTCTTTTTCTAAAACATCCACTCATGTTCATGACTTCTTCTTAATGGGAACTATTTCCTCATTTAAATTGAAATCATAGGGGTGCCTGGGTCGCTCAGTTGGTTAAGTCTCTGACTTCGGCTCAGGTCAGATCTCACGTTCGTGGGTTCGAGCCCCACGTTAGGCTCTGTGCTGACAGCTAGCTCAGAGCCTGGAGCCTGCTTCCGGTTCTGTGTCTCCTTCTCTCTCTGCCCCTCCCCCTCTCATGCTCTGTCTCTCTCTGTATCAAAAATAAATAAAAACATTAAAAAAATTTTTTTAATTGAAATCATACCTTAAGGACGCAAATCGGACAACTGGTTTTAATGCTATGCCAGACCAGGTGATCTGAACACTACAATACTACATATACCAAGAACTGTCATAAAATATACCACGCATTTATTTAAATGTTAAATTGAGCTAAAAAAAAAAAATAAATAAAGAAATTCCCAGATGAGAGGAACCAAGTATGGAAAAATAGAACAGGAGACAGAATGTAACTGTCACAATTAAGAAGTATTGGGATAGGGGTGCCTGGGTGGCTCAGTTGGTTAAGCCTCCGACTTTGGCTCAGGTCAGATCTCATGTATGTGGGTTCGAGCCCCGCATCGGGCTCTGTGCTGACGGCTAGCTCAGAGCCTGGAGCCTGCTTCCGGTTCTGTGTTTCCTTCTCTCTCTCTGCCCCTCCCCCTCTCATGCTCTGTCTCTCTTTGTATCAAAATAAATAAAACATTTAAAAAAAAGTTTAAAAAAAAAGTATTGGGATAGATGAGAGGAAGGAAAAGGGTAAAACAAAACCCTGAGAGTGAACCCCAATGGCAGTTGTGGGAAAACAACATGGATTGCTGAGTTGGCAAGGAAGGCCTGAGCATGCGTACATGTTCTTTTAGCTTCCTCTTTTCTTTCTGGAGCTAGCTAGCTGAAGGAAGCAGATCTGCTTCACTTCTTGCTCTAGTTCTCAATGGTAGGCTTCTGTACAAGAAGAGCTGGAAGTTTCCAGCACAGGTTATAACTTAGGCTGCTTCTTTCTGAGTATTATACTTTAGAAGACTACCCGTCTATAGGTATAGATCATTTTTCTCATTATCAACTTCATAGGAAGTTGATATTTTGACCTATCTGCCATCTGCTTCTGTCTTAACTCTTAATTACTTCAAAACTTTAGCTAAGAAAGTACTACTTATTGGACTTTCCTCAAATTCCCAAAAGCACCTGAATCCCCAGGCCTCTGGGTACTGGATAGTTGATATTGCTCAGGCCTCTGCTCTTTTCTCCGGACCCTCTGCTTTGGTTTATTAGTTGCCTGGGAATAAAGTAAAAGATTAGCTGTTCTCCTCTGTGTCAGAACCGCCTGCAAATCGTTCTTCACACTAATGCCGGAAAAGTATCTCTTAAAGTGGAGATTGTATACCTTGGCACTTCTCCACCAGGTTTTGTATTTATTTCAAGCCCCTAAATCGGTCCCACTTAGCTCTTTATGATGTGGTAATTGTCTGCTGTCTAGTTCCCCATCTAGTGACTTTATCTCATTCATTCTTATTCTATCACCAGATGTTCTCTGTGCCAAACTCTCACAGTTTTGCGAAACAAAAAATGACAGGCCAATATATTTTTCTGCCTTCACACAAATCTTCTCTCATTATCCAAAGAGACCTTGTACCTTTTTTCATCTTGGCAGTAACTCATCACGCTTTAAAGCTAAGAACTTTTAAGCATTACTTTTCTGGAAGCCTTCCCTCCTGCCATCTGATGTATGCTTTTCATGTGTTCTGAGTACACTGTATAGTCTTCCATTTGTCCATCTGTTCATTCACTCTGTCATCCAGCCATCCATCCATCCATCTTTCCTCCTATTAATTCATTTCACAATGATAGTGTACCCACCATGTACTGTGGTCTATGAATTGTGCTGTGAATGTAGGAGTAAAGGGTAGGTGTGATCCTCCCCGCCATGGTGTTATAATCTATCATAAATGTATCCCATGAAACTGTAATGAAGTATTTACCTGAGTGTCTTATCCCCTAGCCCATAAACTATTTTACAGCAATGATGGCATATTTGGTGCTCAATGCATTATACCTACCTTGCCTGTGACCTGGGATGTTGTTAATAAATGTTTATTGACTAACTTACCATATAAATTAACTTCTATAAGTTTCTTCTAAGCTCTGGAATGTCATTACTTATTACCTTAATGATAAATATTTCCAGGTGTATATTTCTAGTTTGAGCATCCCTTGCAATGTTGAATCTTAAATACATGAAGACATTTGAAACAGGGTGAAAAAATGCTGGATTGACTGTAGTAGTGAAAGACAAAGTTCAATTTACGTAGAGGACTAGATGGTTTACCCAGGTCTTGACTCTGGCTCCTAAGGCCTGCATCTGAGACTCCCGTGGTTCCCAGTGATCCTAGCCCTGTCTGTGAGCCTTTCAAGTATTCAGCAACTTTTGAGTAGTTTTTCAGTGATATCTGTGTGCACCTTCACTTATTCATAATCAGTTATTTGTCTTACTAAGACCTAGAACTCCCAACTTAACATGTTTACATGAAGCTCAGCATATCACCAAAGGCCACCAAATATTCTTCATAACATTGAATGTGAAACATACATAGAAAAGCTTGTTGTGTAAAATCTTAAGTGAAGAACCTGCTAAATGATGCCTGTATTTTATCTTATCAAGGTAATTTGCCAGTGGATCTCCCAACTCCACCAGAAATATCAGTTCCAGTAACATTACCTCCACACAACTGTACAGACGATGAATTTGTTTGCAGGTCCAGTGGTCACTGTGTTGAAAAAATCCAGAAATGTGATTTTAGATATGATTGCCCTGACCAATCAGATGAATCCCTGTGTGGTAGGTGAATTCCTATTTTGTATTAAATATAGCCATAAAATCGACAATACTAGTTTAATCTCTAAGTGACATGGCCTAGTGTCCAAGTTAGAAATTTTCAACCTGGGTTAGAGCAGGTTTTAATATTAAAACTATGTGTATAGAAAATTACAGTGGAAGAATCAGCATGTAGTCTTCTGTGCTGCTCAACAAGAGGTAAGTATTTTCAAATTGAATTTTTGAATCCAAAACACTTATTTCATGGATGTTACTTGACTTCAGGGCTACAGTTTACTAGTTCTTTCCTATTCATCCCTGTTTGTCTCTATTCTACTCTTCACACTCATGAAATGGGAATGTTTAAGGTGGAAGTTTTATAAAACCCTCAAATTAGATGAATTTGTTCATTTGCCACTGCCAAAATATAAAATGAATACTATGTTAAATATGTAGCATTCATATGAACCAGTACAAATGAGCACTTCAGCACCTGTGTCTCATTGAAAGATGGCTTTCATTTATTGGCATCTGCCAGCCCATGTATTTTAAGGCAAATTTGTAATTTAAGAATGAACTTCTCAGCCAAAGGCACAGTCTTAGAGGAGAAAAATTAATCTGTGTCTGAGTGGGCAAATCATTAGATCAGAAAAAGTGAACACTTTCCCATTTTCCCCCTTCCCTCCTATTTATTGGATAGTGTATAGATTTACTGTACTATAATATTTCTCAAGTGTCTTGATATTAAAGGTGTAGACCATGCAGAAAATGCAGAGTATAGCTGAAATTCTAATTTGTCTTCTGTCGGCATTGTCAAGAAATTCTAAAACTTAAAAAGTCAAGTAAGGTTTATATTTAAAAGGAGAAATGCATTTTAATTTGCAAATATACCATAAATTAATCTAGACCCCAAAACTCATAAAATCGAAGCCAACTCACTCTGCGGATAAGAGGAGGTAGTAAATAACTCAAGTTGGCTAGGAATATAGGCTGTGCATTGCGGATGGAAGATAGTGGCCTGGAAGATTTTGTGATATTCAGACTTCCTCATGGGGACACTAAATCCTCTTATGATTGTACATAAGTTGTGGCATTTCTAAAAGTTTACACAAATTCTAGTTAATTATACCAAATGAGTATCGCTAGTGAATACTGATTTCTTAGTTCAACTTTACAATTTTAGTCATGTCATTTATGATGGGGTGGGAAGTTTGATAAAGTTCTTGAAATATCCTTGACTGAAGGTCTGCTATGAAATTATTTTTTTGAAGTCATGGTGTTATTTATTTATTTTAAATGCCCATGAACTGAATTATTACATTCTGAGCAAATTACATGATCTTGCCTTCTCCATCTTTTTGTAAGATGAACTATAACAAAAAAATTGGCCTGTTAACTATGGTCTTACATTTTCTAATGTTTGTTTGTTGTGTATAAAGAACACAACATGCTATCTACCCTCAACAAATTGTTAAGTGTACAATGTGTTATTGTTGACTCTGGGTACAGTGTTTTACATCAAATCTTTGAGCTCATTTATCTTGCTTGACTAAAACTTTATGCCTTCTCATCAAAAAAAAGGTTATTCTTTTCTTTGTTAATGGTATGAAAAACAAAATTCTACTGAATTTTAAATCCCTTCACAAGGTAAATATAATTATATGATCAACATTAACATCAGAGACTAAATAATACCCAAATCTCACGATTAAAGACACTTGTCTTTTGATGGAGTGTTTCCTTCTCAAACTTTACACTAAATCATGAACTCAGTGATGGTAATGATTTGCCAACAGTGCTTAAGCCATTTAAAAGCGGGTGTGTGTACTACATCCTCTATGGCATACACAGGAACAGTGGAGAAATTAAGACAGACCGAATGACACATGAACATGTTCAGAGAGAGGAAGAAAGCGTTTTCACACACAACCTATGTATTTCAAAAAAAATCAATAGACTTGTAATTTCATGTGATATTAGAATACAGTCATGACAAGAATATTGAAAACTTTCAAGGAAAGAGGTCCAATATAAAAGTTAATGTAAATATTATTGCTTTGAACTTAAGTAGTTTGGAAGTTGGACTAATTTTTTCAGTCTGAAGTCAAGTTTAGCTTTGTAATCATACTGTGGTAAAAGAACAGACTTACCAGAATCTGGGCCATGTAAGCAATAGAGGTGTTATGTGAGAAGAGACTGCCAATGCTTTAGGCCCTAACTGAAATCTCACCTCATCAGAGTAAATTCTTTAGTATGTGCATTTATTCCTGTGTTACAGCTACTATAGATATTTTAATATAGTACACTCAGATTTCTTTAAAACTCTTTTAGTAATTATACAAATCATCTGCCTAATTATTTTAATTATGCTTAAAAGATGATAATAACAAAAAGAAAGCCAACAGTAAAAAAGTGCTTGATACAGGTAGAAATTGCCATTTATTGACACATTTATTGTGATGAGCTCATCTTTGTTCTTTTCAATTCAAGCCATGAAAACGTGCAGCTTTGAGAAAGGGAGCCTGTGTGAATGGTACCAGCCAATCCCAGAAACTCTCCTTCGAGATTCAAACACATTCAGGTGGGGACTTGGCAAGGGAACGAGTATTCATCATGGGGAAGAGAATCACAGGCCATCCGTGGATCACACAACGTAAGTGACCGCATATTTTGAACACATCTCTTAGGAACTGTGTGTTAAGCAGTTCTCAAATTCCTGACATATCACCTTACCGTACACTGATGCAATTGTAAAGATGAATATTTAACTTACAGAGTAAGGAGGCTAAGTGTACTCTTCCATGTAAAATAGAAAAAAAACCCCAATTATTTAGTTTAAAAAGCTGTAAATACTTCTGTAAAAATCATAGAAACTTGAGAAGAACATAGAAAAATAATTTGTAATATCATCACTCGTTGAAAAGCACTGTAATATATTGTTCAAAATTATCTATTCTGGGGCATCTGACTGGCTCAGTGGGCAGAGCATGTGACTCTTGATCTCAGGGTTGTGAGTTCAAGCCCTGTGTTAGACATGGAGCCCACTTAAATTTTTTTTAATTAAATAGAATAAAATTATCTATTCATTCCTTCCCTAAACCCGTGTCCCAAATCTCTTTTCTGTTTCCTCCTTTTGTAGCTCATCTTTCTCCTTAACCCTTTCCCCCCTCTTCCAGTCTTTGATCTTCATTTTCATTTATTTTGTCTTTTGTTTCCAAGGCTTCATACCTCATACCTTACCATTTTGTAGTCACAGATATATTGAGTACTGATTTCCTGTAAGATTCCATCCTTCATCTTTCTTTTAGTGATTTCATAGGATGACTGAAGACAAAAAAGGGCCCCCCCATTTATATTACTGAGAATGTTTTCAAAACCTTTATGCCTTCACAGCTCTTTGGGGTTCACACCTCTTTGTGGGTTTCATGAGCCTCACTTCTATTGCTTCTATTTCAAAGAAAACTAATGACGTGTCCACTGTCAATCCATTGTTGCCTTGGCCAACACGACCTGGGACTCAGGAGAGCCACAATGTCTTCTGGGCTGACTTTTTCACTTTGATTTTTCTGATCTCTATTTTGGGGTTTTGTTTTGTTAAAATGGTTCCAGTTTTATCATCATTTGATTTGAGGATTAGCAGCCATGTTGCCCAAAGTATATATAGTAGCAGATATGAATACCAAGTGTTTTGATCACATTTGACAGTTGGTGATTAATTTTGGAAATTTCAGTATACAAATTTTCCTTGGGCTGCTTCTGACTAATAAAGAAGCAAAAGATAATTTCGGAAAGTTTCTCTGCTGCCTGCAAGTAAACCACACTGCATCAATAATCTGTATTTCCATAAAGAAAAAGGCAGACTGGGATCTCACTTGCATGTGGGAATGGTGTACATAGAAATGTGGTAGCATATTATAAACACAGGAATATAATTTGCTTTTAACTTGCTTGTCCCTTCCCTCCCTGGATCCCCCAAAAGCCTGCACATTCTCTGAGGAATCACAGAGTCTGTGACTTCCCTTTTTATTGCATTATTTCTAAGTGACTGATATATAAAAGGTCTCCATAATTAATTTTTAAATAAATTAGTTGATGATAAGGATCTATATATTTATGCTTTATAATTATAGGCTGCAAAGCAAAAAATTAAATATATTTTAAATGAGAATATTTAATAATCAGATAATGTTTAATAGGTGTGCTCCACATGACAAGTGAATCAGGATGAGGGAGCAGTCCCTAAGTTTGCATCTTCCCCAGACTTCCTCTCTTCTCCAGGCTTTTCTGTACCAGGGAAGGTGAGACATTTTTTTTCTCCTTGTTGTAAGAAATAGTTTTTATGCATCAAATATCCAGCTTGCTCGCTGGCTCATAGTAAGTCTCCAACTCTATTTTCCAAACTTTATTTTTTACATTTAATGGGAAGCTTTTCTAATTTAGGAAATGCTTTCTTCTGTCAGCTGCGTGGCTCCAGAAATTTTAAAGCCAGGTTTTTAAGACCATTGTGTTTGAAATAGTTTTCAAGACCAAATTTGAAAATCGGAAAGCTCAGCACTACTTCTTTCTTCATCTTCACATTCTGTGATTCCAGTTTTCCTTGTGGCAAAGATTGATTCAGGCTCAGGTTGGTGAAGATCATTCATAAACAAGTGCAAAAGAAAAAGCACATGATTATACTTCAAAATATTCTCTCACTTCATATCCAAAATGAAGCAATACAACATCTAGAAAAGTCGTGGTGGTGTAGGATTATGTAGGGAAGTTTTCACTGTGGAGTACAATCTTAATGTGTATGTTTCATCATGAAAATGAAATGGTATAAGCTAAATCAAGTGACATTCTACTGTTTTGCCTTCTCACTTTAATAGGCCAGTAAGCTTTGTACCTCATTATCTGAAGTGAACTTTGTGGCCCAGAATAAATGCAGGGGGGGGGTTACATCTTTATTTTTCACTTTGTTTGTGGAGGGTTGACATCATTCCATACAATCGGTTTATTCAAGACTTTGACATGACTTAGAAAAAGGCATGTTTTCTTCTTTGACTGAGGATATGCAGCCATGGCCTTGGCAAAGGACTTGATGAGTGGATTTTTTCTTCACCTTGCTCAGCAGAACCCAAATAAGGGCATCAAGTATGATTTATTCCTAGGATTGAAATCAAAGCATATAGAAATAAATACTATTCTCAGCTATACACTGGTGACTTAATAAAGTAAAATTCATTCATTGTAAATATCATCATTTGCAATGTGCATGGTTTTTTTTTATTGGGGATGGGTGAAATTTCCATTTCTTTTAGCTTATAAAAGAACAGGGATCATTTAGTTGAAAAGTTATTTTCTTAGTATTTTAGAAACATAATGTAGTAAAAAAAAAAAAAGAAAAAGAAAAGAAAAGCAGAAGAAAAGTGAGTATATATGTATCCATTTTCTTTCCAGGAACTGCTAGGGAACCTGGCAAAAACATTAGTCCTACTCAGCTGAGAATTTTTTTTAATGGTATTTGCTTACCATTGAATTAAGATATTTGATTAATTGGCACCTAAGCTTTGTAGCTAATTCAAATTTTAATATATTTAGGATATTGTGTATTTGGAATTGTTGTGTAATGATTTCTGTCCATTTGTAGTTTTACATGATCTCTGACTTCTATATTCTGACCTCCAGAATCAGTTTAATTGGCCTAGTCTTTTAGCCCCAGCCATTTTACCATAATATATAAATTGGTTTATAGCTATGTACCATAAATTTATAACTGTTTTTATGTCCTAGAAAAAGCTTTTGATTCAACTTACTTATTTTTACTGCTAGAAGGCAAGGAGAGCAACGGTTTGAGTCTTTGGCCCTCAAATCTATTTATTGGACCAAATGCCCATCTGTTGGTTGAATGAGGCTTAATATTAAGATTTATTAGGAGTATAAAATCATCCCTTCAGGCATAATTAAATTCTCCATACTTCATTGTTGATATGGAATGATGTCTAGGGGAATATGTATGCCTATTCTACATTAGTGATTTTTAACTGTGCTCATAGAAGCCTTAGGAAGTTTCTCAAAATGGAAAACGGTGATCAGGGAATACTGTCAATGTATGTGTGTGTGTGTGTGTGTGTGTGTGTGTGTACATAAAATACATGTATATTTATATATATAATTTTTATATATTATATATTAACCCATTTAATTTAATGTATATAAATAATATATATATATATTTTAAATTTGTTAATGTTTATTTCTTTTTGAGAGGCAGAGAGAGACAGAGTGCAAATGGTGGGGCAGAGAGAGAGACACAGAATCTGAAGCAGGCTTCAGGCTCTGAGCTGTCAGCACAGACAGAGCCCAGTGTGAGGCTCAAACTCATGAACTGTGAGATCATGACCTGAGCCGAAATCAGACGCTTAACTGAGCCACGTAGGCACCCCTATATGTAATATATTTAAGTGCAGATTCTGAAATACTTGGATCAAAATCTCAGAGTAGAGCTGGGAATCTATATTTTAGTGTAATTCCTAGATGGTTCTAGAACCTCATCCCTAGAGACCTCCATGTCAGGAAGTGGGCAAGGTATTGCTGAAAAACAGAGGATGGCTTTCTCACTTTGTTTTTCCAGTTTTGTTGAGCGCAGATACATTTTTCTCTAAATATAGTGACTAGTTAAAAAACAAAGTACAAAGTGTTGCAGGGCAAAGAAAATATTGTTCTAAGGTAATTGCATTTAAAAGTCAGATTTTTGTTATGTAAAATAACTATTATAATTGAAAAATAGTGTGCAAGAAATTTTGTTCCCCCAATCTAGAAGACATACAATATTGCCTCTATATTGCCTCACTCATTGTATAGTACCCAACGTTTTATCCTCAGGTCTTTTTGCCTATATGGAAAAGACAGATACTTTAAAATATATTGGATTTTAGAGTTTGCTTACAGATTGTTGAGAAACTATTTGAATATAAACTATCTCATTAAAAATGCAGATTAGGTATAGAACACAGCTTCTTAAATGCATTGTCAAGTAGAAGTACTTTTTCTTAGATTCTTTTTTTTACTTCATAACACTTGTCATTGTCTTTCAGGTGGAAATGAGCTGTAGTCCGCACTGTTTCAAATGCACCTACATTCCTGTGTATATTATGCATTTGTGCAGACTTAACCTCATTATAAACTAAAAGCCACATAAATAATGCAAACTGTCCCTGTGACATAACGGTACATATCATAATGTGTCTAAGTGCTGGATGTAAATGTGGATAACAGCTTCAGTGAAACTGAAAATATTTTAATGTTTTCTGCTCTGCAACAATAACAACTTTCAAAGCTTTAATCTCTTAGACATTAAACACCAGAATTATTGCTTTCTCGGAGCCTTCTCTGGTAAGAAGATAAGCTGGTATTTTATAGGCCAATTTAGATGCCTTCACACTCTCTCAACATAATTTCTAAAAGATCCAGTTTCATAAATCTAGAATAATGGTTAAATACCAGGCTTTAACAACAGTTTTGCTGAAATGAAAATAAAAGTGCAAACAGTCAAAATTACCTGTAATTATTTTCTCTTAACTGTTGTAATCCTTGTGGGAAGTGGCATTTCCAGGAGGCTTGCCACAGGACTTGAATATAAAGGGTACATAGAAAGCATGACCAAAATTGCTTTTATTTACATTGTCCTTGAGTTAAGCACCTATTCTTTATATTTGCATACAGATTAATAATTTATGTTAATTAAGGGAATTAAGTCTCTTTCATTGTAATTTTATTCCAGTGTATTTTAGCTTTATAAGTAATTTTTATTTAAAAAACTTTTTAATGTTTATGTATTTGAGGGAGAGGAAAAAGAGTGCTTGTGAGCAGGTGGGGAGGGGCAGAGAGCGAGGGAGACTCAGAGTCCAAAACAGGCTCCAGACTCTGAGCTGTCAGCACAGAGCCCAATGTGGGGCTCGAACTCAGGAATCTACGAACCATGAGATCATGACCTGAGCCAAAGCCTATAACTCAAGTGACTGAGCCACCCAGGCATCCCACTTGATAAGTAATTTTTAAAAGTTGACTACAGTGACTTAAAAAAACAGAATTTAAGAAAAATCTACACTGAAAGTACTACCTGAAAACCATACCTAAAATAACAGATATAACATGGTTAGGTAGTATATTTGTTATACAAGGTAAAATTTTAAGAATATAGTCATCATAAGGTATATCTGTTGTTAACAAAGATCACTGTTTAGGAATAAAATAATTTTATATCCTGGTTATAGTTGCATTCAGAAATTAAAAATGCATTTTAATTGTATAATTTCAAATGTGTTTTTTTGACTACATTAAAATGTAATAAATGTAGTTTTATTCTTCTTGCACAGAATTATTATTGTTATACACAATCTAGAGGAAACATCAAAGAGCTTTATGTCCTGAGAGATGCAGGGGTGACCTTGGTTAGGGCACATAATTTGTTATGTTAGGCATGTGTTTCCTGAGAGTAGAAAACTGAATCACACATGGAGCCAACGTACACATGAATAGATGTGTAATGTGTAATGGGAAGTGTTATTTGCTGAAAGAAGATCCAGTGGGAGGCCCAGAAAAGAACATATCAAGTCGTCAAGTCTATCTTGGATGTGCATGTGTCTTTAAATTTTTTTAATGTTTATTCATTTTTGAGAGAGAGAGAGAGAGACAGAGACAGAGAGAGAGACATAGACAGAGTGCAAGCCAGTGAGGGGCAGAGAGAGAGGGAGACACAGAATGAAAAACAGGCTCCAGGCTCTGAACTGTCATCACAGAGCCCGACATGGGGCTCAAACTCAAGAACTGCAAGAGCATGACCTGAGCCAAAGTTGGATGCTTAACCAGCGGAGCTACCCAGGTGCCCCTGGTTGTGTATGTGTCTTTAATAATACCTGAAGGGAACATCTATTTTTATATTGGATACTACAAATGAACTAAGATATTACTCTGGGTTAAAGACTACATGCTGACTCCATTAGGAATTTCTTAATTTTTTTATTTCTACAAAAATTTTTTTCTTTTACCACAAAAGAAATTAATTTATATTATAGAAAATATTTATATATAGATAGGAAAGATAAACAACAAATGATAATTATGCCATCTTGATAAAAGCATTGTGTGTGTATGCATTTTTAATAAAAATAACCATATTGTTTTCTAATCTTCTAATTTTATATACAATCTGTAAACTACTCACCAATACTTCTAATGAGCCAATAGTACTCCATTAAATGAATGTACCGTCATTCACTAATTCAGTTCCTCACTATTTATCAGTTGCTTTTGATTATACACAAATCAATCAGTCCTTACTGAACAATATACAGGTTTTCTATACATTGCAGATTATATCCTAAGATTTAAAAAAATAGAGCAGAATTTTTATATTATTTTTTAAACATTTGATTTATAATTAAAAAATTTTAATGTTTATTTCTGAGACAAGAGAGAGGGACACAAAATTCATTGGGAATGCTTTTTATTCCTCTATTATGAGGATCATATGATTTTTATTCTTCATCATATTAATGTGCGTTTCACATTTATTGATTATGTTAGGCCTTCTTTGCATCCCAGGGATAAATCCCACTTAATCACAGTATATAATTCTTTGTGTGCTCTTAATTTGATTTGTTAGTATTTTGTTGAGAATTCCTGCATTTATGTTCATCAGGAATATTGTCCTATAGTTTTATTCTCTTTTAGTATCTTTATATGGCTTTAATATTAGGATAGTGGTGATCTCATAAAATGAATATGAGTATATTCCCTACTCTTCAGTTTTTTGGAAGGGTTCAGAAGGATTGGCTTTAATTATTTAAATTCACCAGTGTTTGGTAGAATCCCACTAGTGAAACCATCTGATCCTGGGCTTTTCTGTGTTGGGACACTTTTGATTACTGATTCAATCTCTTTACTCATTATTAAGCTGTTCAGATATTCTATTTCTTCTTGATTCAGTCCTAGTTGGTTGTAAATTTCTAGGCATTTATCACTTTTATCTAGATTATTGGTATGTATTTGTAGTAGTCTCTTGATATTTTGGAATTCTGTAATTTCAATGGTAATGTCTCCTCTTTCATTGATGATTTTATTCATTGAGTCTTATTTCTTCCTGGTTAGTCCAATGAAAGGTTTATCAATTTTGTTCAGTTTTTCAAAAAACTAACCCCAACCTGGTCTTTCTTTCCTTATTCTATATTTCATTTAGTTTTGCTCTAGTCTTAATTATTTTTTTTCTTCTGTTAACTTTAACCTTAGTTTTTTCAAGTTCCTTGAGGTCTTGAGGTGTAAAGTTAGGTTGTTTATTTGAGCTCTTTCTTTTTCTAATGTATGTGTTTATAACTGTAAACTCTTGCCTTAGAACTACTTTTAACACATCCCATAAATTTCAGCATGTTGTATTTCCATTTTAATTTGTATCAGTGTTTTCTTATTTCCCTTTTGATTTCCTCTTTGATCCATCATTTGTTCTATTCAGGAGTATGTGTTTGACTTCTACATATTTGTGGATTCCCAGACTTTCCTCCCGTTTTGCTATCTCATTTCATATAATTGTGGCCAGAAAAGACATGTGATACGATTTTAATTTTCTTGAATCTGTTAAGACATTTTCATGGCTGAACATATGATGTATCCTGGAAAATGTTCTGTATGCACTTGAGAAGAATATGCATTTTGCTGCTATTGGGTCGAATGTTTGTGTATGTCTCCTATGTCTGTTTGGTCTATAGTGTTGTTCTAATAACACTGTATAATGTTAACTCAAACAATATATAGTCAAATAACATAGAGGTTAATTACAGTCATATATATAGTCAATACTCTAGTGCTGTTTCCTTGTTTTTCTGTTTGTGTAAGCCATCTATTATTGGATGTAGAATTTTAATAATAGTCCCTATTATTGTATTGTTGTTTATTTTTCTGCAGTTCTGTTCTTATTTGCCTTATATATTTAGGTGTTCTGATGTTGGATGCATAAATATTTACAATCATTAGGTCTTCTTTATAAATTAATAACTCTTTTATCATTATACAATGACCTTCTCTGTCTCTTGTGACTATTTTTGGCTTACAGTGTGTTTAATATAACTATAGCCACCTCTCTTCTTTTTTGGTTACCATTTGTATTGAGTCTTTCCTGTCCCTTCGCTCCCAGCCTATGTATGTCCTTAAAACTATAGTGAATCTCTTGTAGCCGACAGTCACAGACTATGAGTCTGGAGTTCTCTCTTGTCCATCAAGACAGTAGACACAGAATTGAATATGAGAGAGGCCAATGTCTGGGAGGAGACAAGAGTCCCAAACAGGGGTTTTGTCTTCGTATTTATTAAGCCCTCAAAATCTTACACACGTGGTGAACGTAAAGAAAAGAATCAGATGGCTATCATTAACTTGTGTGTATGAGAAGCAAAGGGTCTAGGGGGCAAGTGGCATTTGGAATTATGATCAGGGCATAATAGTATATTGGCACCAGATGGAAAGTAGTTTCCTATAACAAGTTACTCATGATCCCTTTATAATAGCTCACTAACCTTGGGCGCTTTCACCCTGTGACAGCGGCTTTCTGCCCTAAGCTTTTTAAACCCATAAGCGTGAGGAATCCTTGAATCTGTTTCCCCACAGGCAGCATATGGTTGGATCTAGTTTTCTGCTTTTTAACCATTGAGCCTCCCTAAGTCTTTTTGACTGGAGAATTTCATCTATCTATGATAAAGTAATTGATAGGTGAAGTACTGCTAGGCAAGGACTTACTATTGCCATTGTGTTAATTATTTTCTGACTGTTTTGCAGTTGTTTTATTCCATTTCTTTTCGTTTGTTTTCATTTTTGTTTGATTTTTTTGGTAACTCTTGCTGTCTGCTTTTTTGTGATATAATGACTTTCTTTAGTGGTTTGCTTTGATTCCTCATCTCAGTATTTTGTTTAATGCATTACAGGTTTTTCCTTCGTTGTTGCCCTGAGGTTTCCATAAACTACCTTAGAGTTTCAGCATTCTCTTTTAAGCCAATAATAGTCACCTTTGGGCTAGGATGGGTCAGATGGTAGTAATTGTGGGCAGGAGAGGCTTGCCATCAGGGTCTCTAATTAGGTGAGGCTAGTGTCTGTACTTTGAGGTGGAGCTTCCGGCTGAGCTCTGTGATTGGGTGAGCCTGCTGACTCAGTTTGGCTTTCCAACTGGGTGACCGGCTGCCTCCCTGTTTGAGTGGCTGTTGGTTTGGCTCCATGGTCAGGTGGAGCTACAAGCTGGGCTCAGCATTCACCTCTGATTGGCTGGGGTCACGGGCCGTGTCCCCGGAAGAGTAGTGCTACTGGTTGGACTCTGCATTCGGGTGGCTGCAGGCTGGGTTCTGCAGTTGCCCCTGGTTGGGTGAGGACTCAGATCGTGCTCCCCATCTAGATGTGCCTCCGGCCTAACTCAGCTTTGAGGTAAGGCCACTTTGGGATTAGGTGGGAGTTCAGGCTGGGCTCAGCAATCAGGCAGGGCTGTGGGTTGGGTCCCACTGCTGGACAGGGCGTTTGGCTATGCTCTGTGTCCAGGCAGTGCTGTATGTTAAGCTCCAAGGCTGCCCATGGTCACTATTCATATGTCCTGGTTAGGCAGTGCTATAGTCTACGCTCAATAGTTGGGCAGAGCTACTGGCTTGGCTCCCTGTCTGAGTGGGGTCATAACCTGGGCTGTGGGACCTTCCAGGACTCACTGATTAAGCTCCCTGGTTAGGTCTGGCCAGAGGCAGTGTTCAGCATTGGGTGTGTTTGCTCACTTCCTCTCCTTTGTAAGCAGGCCATATAAAATTGGCCTTGTCTTTAGGGACCTTTGGCTGGGGACTAGTCAAAGCCAAAGCCGAAGCTTTATCTGTCACATGCAGCCAGGGCTCTGCTTTTATGTTGCCACTTTCATGTTTACCCAGCAGTGAATGTATGTGACTACATTCACCCAACCTGCCTTACTAGTTTGCTTTTACATGGAAATCTCTTCCTTCAAAGATCTCTCCCAACCAGCTGTTTTCATGTTGTGGGATTGGCCCTACCCACATTCAAGAACCAGGTGTTCCTTCACTAGAACAACTCAAGGAAGCGAACGAAAGTATTTAGGGTTCCACTTGGCCTGTGTCGTCCCTGGTGCTTCTCTGATTCTCATTTGATGAGTGTTCTCAGCATGTGGGCCCCCACTTCCTTCAGGTGTGGGTTGTTTGATTTTTCTATCCAAGCAACCACAGACTCAGAAGTAACGCCCTTGACCTTAGTTCTGTGCCCATCACCCCAGTTCCCGCTGAGATGGATTCTGATTTGGGAACCAGAGGATTTGCCTCTAGGTGGCAGTATAAAAACAGGGTTTCAGGTCTTGTGTTAGTTTCCAGTGGCTGCTGTAACAAACATTTACAAAGTTGGTGGCTTTAAACAATGGAACGCCTTTTTTCTCAGTTCTGGAGGCCAGAAATCTGAAATAAGCACTCCTGGGCCCAAATCAAGGTGTTGGCAGGGTGCTCACACTCTGAGGGCTCTGCTGGCTGGCAACCTTCTTGGGTTTGTGGCCACATCACTCCATTTTCTGCCTCCCTGGTCACATTGCCTCTTCTCTGTATTCAATCTCTCTCCACCTCACTCTTAAAAGACGCTTGTGATTGCATGAAGAGTTCATCCAGATAATCCAGCATAATCGTCCCCACCTGGCAGTGTAATCACATATGTATAGGCTTTTTCATATAGGATCGTGGATTTCACAGGTTCCAGTGTTTAGGGCTTGATATCTCTGGGGGGCATCGTTTAACTTACAGTAGTGACAAGTGAAATCAAATAATATTAAGTTTAATCCCAGAGTCTGCATTCATTAACTGTGTGGACATAGGTAATGGTGTAAACTCTCTGCTTTTTGGTTTCTTCACCTGAAAAAAAATGGGCAGAAGAGAATGAGTTTAATATTGGCAGGAGTGGGAGATAGTTGGGACATATGGGAATCATTTAGGCTCTTCATGCAAATGAGTCAGAAGATACTAGAAGGGCACTAAAAATTCTGAGTGTAGAGAGGATTCAGAAAAGAAGGAGGAGGGAAGCAAATTAGTTGAAATTATTGAGGGGGATTTTTTGACATGAACTAAAGAGAAACAGTATCTCTGGAAAGTAAAGACCTTATGTGTCTTCTCCAGACAATAAGCTCCAGGAAGGCAGAAGCAATGCCATTTTTTTTTACCATTAATTATGAATGATTGCTTCTGCATAGTAAAGATGATTTTTCTGTTTGTAACATACCTTCACCCCAATACATTATGGATTACTATCAATCCTAATGGGAAGAGGATGGGCCTCTAAAAGGCAATAAAGAAATTAATAAAAATAAAGGGTGCTACTTAGAAAAGATAAAAATAAGCTAACGAGGGAAAGAAGCAAGAATAACTTTTGCTTCTGGGATTGGCATCTTTTCTGATGGCATGGAAGACAGTGTAAAAAAATACTGTGGACCAAATATGTCCAGATAATAACACTACTGATGCCCCAAAGCATTGCCATCATTTTAAAGTCTAAGGGCACTGAATATTTATATTAGAATGATATTAGGTGAGAATCTTGACTAGAGGTTGCTGGGGTAGTGGAGAACATATTTTGTTGTGGTCAGGATCCTAAGAAGGAAATGGTACCATTTAAGCTTTAGGATGTTTGTCAAGTAAGCTGTATCTGCAAGTGGAGTTGAGCTGGAAAGAGAGAACATTTTTTTTCCTGACTTTAGAATTATAATTTATTTCATAATATACTTTATGGTTGTTCTTATTATACAGATATTTAGCATTAATTCCATCAGTTGAGTTTTCTGCATATATCCATGTGAGTTGTTTTTCTTTCTCCTACTAGGTTGAAAGTCTTATTAGAATCCAGTGGCCTTAGAGGCACCTAGGTGGCTCAGTTGGTTAGGCTGCTGACTTTGGTTCAGGTCATGATATCACGGTTCACGAGTTCGAGCCCTGTATCAGGCTCTATGCTGACAGCTCAAAGCCTGGAGCCTGATTCGGATTTTGTTTCTTCCTTTCTCTCTGCCCGTCCCCTTCTCACACTCTGTGTGTGTGTGTCTCTCTCTCTCTCTCTCAAAAAAAAAAGTATCCAGTGCCTTTAACATTTTGTTAAAGCTCCCTTGAAAGCATTTATTTGAGAGAGACAGAGAGAGAAAGAGAAAGAGTAAGAGAATCTTAAGGAGCCTTCACACTCAGTGCAGAGCTCGATGTGGGGCTTGATCCCACGACCCTGGGATCATGACCTGAGCTGAAATCAAGAGTTGGACGATCAACCAACTGAGCCACCCAGGTGCCCAAAGTGGCCTTCATATTTTCCTTTCCTGTCTTTCTTAAATATCAGCACTAAGAAATATGTTTTGAAAATACTTCGTTTACTTTATAAAGTGGCTTCCTATTTAGCCAAATGCATGTCTTACTATAGTCTGTGTTGTTAGATAATTTTATTCTAATGAAAACTTTTCTTCACCTGCACCTGCTTGATTCAGTTCTACTTGCAATCTGACATTTTAATCTTCATTATAAACATTATTAATTTAGTTTGATATTTTCAGTCACCAAGGATTACATAAAAGTAGGTTTTTACACTTGTGTCTGTTTAAAAGAAACTGAATTGAATTTAAAATTTTCTGTGGATTTTGAGATACTATAATAAATTGAACAAAAGTTAACAGAGTCTATATGAGGCTTAATATAAGAAATCCAGGGTGAACTTTAATAAAGCAGAAAAGAAAGCTCTATTATCTCCTCCATTTGTTGTGTATTCATTCAGGAGGTGCAGAAATACAAGTAAGGGAGGACACTGCATTTTCTTTATGGAGTGGAGGTTTTTGCTTAAATCTAATGCTCATGTTTTGCATATTAAAAAGATATTTATTTGCAGATGGTATGACTTTAATGCAGCCATCCAAATCTCACTGACATTAAGAATATAAATTATTCCTGAGAGTTTATAGATATTTAAATTAAACCATAAAGTAGGAGCAAAGGTAGTTTTCATTTAGTAATCCTGTCTGGCAGAGACCTTTTCTCTGAGGTACTATTTGCATTGATCTTACTAAGTCTATCTTTTAGGACTGCAGTCATAATGAAATTCAAAATATATTTCCTTTATCTCCTGGATAAATCTCATGGATTTTTTTCAGCAAAGTTGCTATTTAGAACTAATTTTCTTCAAGTTTTTAGTGACATTACTATGCAAGAAGAGCAGTTTTGCCTTAGTTACCAAGGGGTCAGATCAGATTGGTTTATTGAAAAAATAGTTGATTAAAAAAAGCTTTGTCTATATTCTTGATCTGTTTTATACATTTGTTCTGTTTGTAGCCAAACGATAGAAGATTGAGGTGTGACATAATAAAGATCATAAAATATTTTTTCATGCATTAAATAATATATCTCTCTCCATAGATTGACTCTACAGTATTTATTTAACAAATAAGGGTATCTATAAAAATACTTTGAATGTGGGCATCTGGGTGGTTCAGTTGGTTAAGGGACTCTTGATTTTGACTCAGGTCATGATCTCAGGGTCTTGAAATTGATGCGCAGTGGGCATGGAGCCTGCTTCAGATTCTCTCTCCCTCTGCCCTTCCCCTCCCACACTGGCTTATGGTCTCTCTTTCTCAAAAAACAAATAAACAAATAAAACTTTGTATTTATAAAAAATGCATAGTTTTATACATAATAGATACTAGCACCAATGTGCTTACCAGTTCATAGAAAATGTAAATGTGTGGCTAATGGAAAGAACTATAATAGCTCAATTATTTCTGCTTTACGTCATTCCTCTCTGGAGACTTCAGGTGATTTATTTATCAGCACATTTAAAATAGAAGAACAATCAATTGTGTCTGTGGTTTATACTTCAAACTTACCATTAAGTTGCCTCTTTCAAAGAATAATACCTAAACAGTTAGTTGAATGATGTTAATGAAATAGGGGCAAGTGCCAAGTTTATAAGTGAATTCCGATATTTAAGTAGGTACATTTCTTCCAGCATGTCCTCTCTGATGACACAAAGCTAACAGATCTCATACGTGAACAGTGGTGGCTTCATACAAGGAAGCATCTTTGAAGTGAAAGCAATACTAAATGAGTATTTATTATGTGGATGCCTTTCATACATAATCCCATTCCGTCCTCACACTGAACTTATAGGGGTGTTAGGATTATTCCTGTTTTACATGTGAACAAATCAAAGTTTAGATGTTAACCAGCTTGCTCTGAGCCCACATTTTAGTCAGCTTGAGAGGTGGAACTCTTAAATCCAAATCTCACAGATGCTAAAGTCTCTGCTCCTCAAAACTATCCTACATCTTGTGAAAAAAGCTAAACATTTAAAGGATTTATGACACAATTTTATTTCAGTTTTATGCCACAGGAGATGGGAGGAGAGAAAAAATGGTAGTCTATAAATAGTTCAGAAGAAAAAGGCAGAGAACATCCGTGAAGTGTTAGTGATGGTGACTTGGAGAGAAAACAGTAATCAGGAAATGTCCAGCACTCAAATCCATTTTTGCCTTTGTTCTGGCTTAATGTCCAGACCCCAAATTTTATGCCATCAGCCAATCAAGGTGATCAACATTCTGTTTTGCTAAGGATGGTTCTAGTCCTGTGGTTCTCAAGCATGCACCAGAATCACCTGAAAGGTCTGTTAAACCACAGGAATCTTGGGCTCACTCCGGAATGTTTGATTAAGTTGGTCTGGGGTAGACCTTAAGAATTTACATTTTTAACAAGTTCCCAGGTGACATAGTTCTCTGCTAATCTGGGAACCCCACTTCGTGGTCTCATTCATTTAGTCAAGCTATGGTTTTCCAAATTGGCAGCTCATTGGAAGGACCTGGAGACCCAGTTAAAGGATAGTGATGATGTCCAGGCCTCATACAGATGACTCAAAACACAAGCCCCAGAGACTCTTGCCTGCCCTGATTCTCCTACAGGAATGGGCTTTTAACTGATAACTTTTCATGATTACCAACATTCTATTGTGTTGAGAAATGTAGCCCATCAACAGTGTGTGTGTGTGTTCATTCCCTATGACTAAAAATTCACTGATGCCAGAGGGATAATGTAATCGCTTCAGTTTTAGGTTCCCTTGAGGCTCTGAATTCTATTACTCTTTATGCTCCCTGTTCATAATGGCTCATAGAAAGCTCAGAATCACATATTTAATCTCATGTTAGTGATTCTGTGAAACTTAGAGAATGCATTTTGTGACCTAGTTTTATCTGTGGCTCCATTTAGTGTCTCACCTCTTATTTTCTTTTAGTCTTACCTCATCTGTATATTTGTGTATGTGTGTCTTTTTAGTATACAGTATTGCACTTGATCATTTGTATTTTTGTAAGTAGCATTATATTTTGATAACAAAGTGAGATTTTTAAATTTTTTAAATGTTTTTTTTTTTTTTTTGAGAGAGATAGACAGACAGCCTGAGCAGGGGAGGGTCAGAGAGAGAGGGAGATACAGAATCCGAAGTGGGCTCCAGGCTCTGAGCTAGCTGTCAGCACAGAGCCCGATGTGGGGCTCGAACCCACGAACTGTGAGATCTGACCTAAGCCGAAGCCGGACGCTTAACCGACTGAGCCACCCAGGCGCCCCAGGACATCTCTTTCTAAAATTTACAGTGAAACATGGAAGGTGTCCAATTTCTTAGGCATTAAGATATGGGCTTCTTATATGACAAAATGGTTTTAAGAATTAGGCAAATTCTTTATTATTATACACGAAACCCTAAAAAAACCCAACAACCTTAATCACACAAAAGCTGGATGCTTAACCAAGTGAGCCTCCCAGATGCCCCACAAAGTGAGATTTTTAAAGGAATGAAAAATAAATTGAGGGACTGTAAGTAATGTTAATGCTCCCATTATAAATATACTACTTTGTGAACTTTGTCTTAATTGAAATACTTTGTTATTTACTGATAATTGTTTTCATTGTTATGAAGCAATTTCATTTTCCTCATTTAGCAATAAAATAATTAAAAAGAGTTCTTAAAATTTTACAATCACAAGATTAAAAGAGGGAGTATAGGTAGATGATTTCTTTAGGCAACTGAAAATGCTTTGGTATTTTTTGTTTATGGCACAACAATTCAATAATGCAATTTGTGGGACAATGAGGTTTGGGTGCAGATTTTAGATTTTAAAAACTGTATCACTGACATTTTTTGGAAAGGTGTCTATACATCTAGTCAGATTTTTATAAGACTGTAGTGACTACATAGGCAGCTTCATAAAAATGGAAACTATAACATTATATTCCCTAAGAAATGTTAGTTGTAAGGACTTGTTAAAATGTAATTTAAGACTTATTTTTGTACACAAGTTATGAAAAATGCTTTATGTAAGTAACAGAAGGAGATGCAAGAATCTTAAAACTTAGGAGTACAGTTAGGATAGATTTTAAAAATTCAGCATCATTTAAAACAAAACTTAAAGACCTTAAAGAAAGTGCAGTGTAATCTGGCACAGAGGAGGGAGCCTTGACAGCATACAAAGAAGAAAAGCATTATGAAAAAGGTAATTTTGGGGGCGGCTTTGAAGAGCTGCACAGAATTACTTCTAGCCAAGATAAAGTTGTGGTTACACCCATTATGGAGGAATGATAAATATGAGTTTTGTTACACACAAGCTTAATTATTCAGAGCAAGTGGCTGGCAGGGGAATGTTTGATTTCCCCATTCAGTGCCTTGGTGACCAGAAGAGTAGTGATACCAAAACCAGAAATAAAGATCTCAGGAGAAGATGCTTTGCAAGACAGCAGATAAGAAAGAAAAGAAAGAAAATGTTATCAGAGAGGGAACATTTTACTGTATTAAGAAACATAGACCCTTAGGAATACCTGTGTGTGTATATTCCCTGTGACTATTGGAAATCTTCGATACCAAAGGAATAATGTGGTCACTTAGCTGTAAGAGAAGAATATGACTGTAGAGAATCTTCTTTTAGGATAACAGGGCTAGAAAAGGGAAAGAAAATACATATATATGGGCAACATATTATGTAATTAATTCCACTGATAATGAAGTGTCCAGAACAGGCAAACCTGTTGAGACAGTAAGTAGATATGCAGTTACCCAGTTGGGGGAGGGTGCAAGTCAGAGTGGCTGCTAGTGGGTAGGAGACCAATTTTTTGGAGTAACAAACATGTTGTGGGACTGAATAGTGTTAATGGATTCACAGCTCAGTGAGTGTATTAAAATTCTCTGAATTATGTACTTTATAAATGTGAGATTCATGATTTGTGAGTTACATCTCAATAAGGATATTGTAAAAATAAACAGGAAAGGGATAAATTTATTTTAGACTCCCATGTTCAGTAGGTCAGAAGTGAATTTTTAAAGACACAGTTGAATCAAGAATGTTTTAAGCTCTAAAAGGATGTTAAAATAAAAAAGATACTGTAACTGACAGGCTAATAGAATGGAGGGGGAAGCAGAATAATAATAATTATAAAAAACTTGACTAACTCAGCAGAAGGACAAAAGGAGGAACAGGAAATGTGAAAATGTTAGAACAAAGGAAAAAGTGATATGGAGGTAGAGTAAAGTAGCGATATTTAAGTTAAACATGTTTGGACTAAAGAGTCCAAAGAGAAGGATAGTCAGACTGGATAAAAGCAAACACAAAACAAAACTCAACTCTAGGGGCTTAGAAGACAAACACATTAAATATAAAGGATTTAGCACATTGAAAAATAGTGTGATTAAAAAAAAAACAGACTTATGCCATTCCAAGACCAAAACAAGAAAGCTAGTGTGGCAATACTAACATTTGAGAAAACAGATATTAGGTAAAAAATGCTACCAGGGGTAGAAGACCATTTGGTAATGAGAAGAGAGATCTCACACCAAACATAGACTGCCATTCTAAATTTGTTTCTTATTTATTACATCCTTAAATATATACTTAAACATTTGCAGAGTGACCAAAAGATATAAATATACAAATTTGTAATTGGGAGATTTTGACACCTCTCTCTCATAAGGACATTGAACAGATAAAAATCAGTAAGTATGTAGAAAAAGTTAAGCCATATAGTTGACAAACTTGAACTAATTCATATATCTAGAATTCTATACTAATGCTGTCCAATAGACATATAATGTGAGTCACATGTGCAATTAAAAATTTTTCTAGTTGTCATATTACACAAAAAGAAAATAGATGAGATTATTTCTGATATATCTTACCCAATATATATAAACTTTTCATTTCAACATATAAGAAATATAAAATTGAGCTATTTTATGAGCCTTTTTGTGATCAATTTTCAATACTGGTGTGAATTTTACATTTCACATTGTGGTTTGAATACTAAATTTCCATTGGGAATAGTTGTTTTTTATGCAGACTTCATAAATTTTATAAGTTGAAAAAGTAAATTCAGATACTCAAGTTGTTCCCAATATACTTGAGTTCAATACGAAAATATTATTTCCCTTTCTTGTTATCATATTGAGAAACTGGTTCATTGGTTTTACGATAACCACTTTGACATTAAAGCAATAGCATATCAGTTTCAAAACTTCATTTATTCAAGTTAAATACATTCTCCAGCCCTTTTACCAACTTAGCATTATTAACATCAGTTTCAAAGAGCTATATCAGAAATTGAAAGACAACTTTATTTTTTTTAATTTTTAAAAAATTATTTATTTTGAGAAAGAGTGCGTATATACATGCATGCAAGCAGGAAAGGGGCAGAGAGAGTGGAAGAAAGCGAATCCCAAGCAGGCTTCACACTGTGTGTGGAGTCCGATGTAGGGCTGGAGATCATGACCATGAAATCATGACCTGAACTGAAATCAAGAGTTGGACCCTAAAATGACTCAGCCACCCAGGTGCCCCTTTTAAGTTATTTTATTTTATTTATTTTTTATTTAAAAAAATTTCAGAGAGAGAGAGAGGGAGAGAGAGACAGCATAAACAGGGGAGGGTCAGAGAGAGAGAGAGGCACAGAATCCAAAGACAGGGTCCAGGCTCTGAGCTAGCTGTCAGCATAGAGCCCGATGCGGGGCTCAAAGCCACGAACCCTGAAATAATGACCTGAGTTGAAGTCGGACACTTAACCACCTGAGCCATCCAGGCGACCTTAGATTTTTATTTTAATTCATGTTAACATACAGTGTTTTATTAGTTTCAGGTCTACAATATAGTGATTCAACAGTCCCATACATCACCCAGTGCTCATCACAGCAGATGTACTCCTTTATCTCCATCACCCGTTTAACCGAAACTTCTACCCACCTCCCTCTGGTAACAGTTCTCTATAATTCAGAGTCTGTTTTTCTTTGTCTCTTTCTGTTCATCTCACTCAGTCACTTTTTCCCTTTGCTTATTTGTTTTGTCTCTTAAATTCCACATATGAGTGAAATCATATGGTATTTATCTTTCTTTGACTTATTTTGCTTAGCATTATATTCTCTGGCTTCATCCACATTGTTGTAAATGGCAAGATTTCATTCTTTTTTAAGGCTGAATAATATTCCTCTGTGTGTGTGTGTGTGTGTGTGTGTGTGTGTGTGTGTGTGTACCCACATTTTTTTATCCATTCATCAATCAATGGAAACTTGGGCTATTTTCATATATTGGCTATTTTAAGTACTATAAACACAGGGTGGGTGTATCCCTTTGAATTAGTGTTTTTCTTTTCTTTGGGTCATACCTTTGTAGTACAATTGCTGGGTCATAAGGTAGCTCTATTTTTAACTTTTCGAGGAACCTCCATATTGTTTTTCACAGTGGCTGCACCAGTTTGAATTCTCACCAACACTGCACAAGAGTTCCTTCTTCTCCACACCCTCACCAACACCTGTTGTTTCTTGTGTGTTGATTTTAGCCTTTCTGAAAGGTATGAGGTGATAGCTCATTGTAGTTTTGATTTGAATTTCCCTGACAGTAAGTGATGATGAATATCGTTTCATGTGTCTGTTGGCCATCTAGATGTTTTCTTTGGAGAAGTGTCTCTTCATGTGCTTTACCTATATTTTAATTGGATTGTTTGATTTTTGGGTATTGTGTTTAATAAGTTACTTACATATTTTGGATACTAATCACATAGAATATGTCATTTGCAAATATATTCTCCTATTCTGTAGGTTGCCTTTGAGTTTTGCTGATTTTTTCCCCCTCACTGTGAAAAAGCTTTTCATTTTCATGTAGTCCCTATAGTTTATTTTTGCTTTTGTCTCACTTGCCTCAGGAGACATATCTAGAAAAAAGTTTCTATGGCTGATGCTAAAGAGGTTACTGCCTATGTTCTCTTTTAGGACTTATATGGTTTCGGGTCTCACATTTAGGTCTTCCATCCATTTTGAATTTATTTTTGTGTATGATGTAAGAACGTGGTCCAGTTTTTCCAACACTTTTGTAGAAGAGATTCCCCAATGGGTTTTTTCCTGTTTTGTTTAAGGTTAATTGACCATATAATTGTGGATTTATTTCTGGGTTTTCTGTTCTGTTCTTTTGATCTATGTGTCTATTTTTGTGCCAGTACCATACTGCCTGGATCCAGACAGCTTTGTGATATAACCTGAAGTCTAGAATTGTGATGCCTCTAACTTTACTTTCCTTTTTCAAGATAGCCTTGGCTCTGGGATCTTTTGTGGCTCCATACCTATTATAGAATTTTGTTCTAGTTCTGTGAAAAATGCTGTTGATATTTGGGTAGGGATTGCATTAAATGTGTAGATTACTTTGGGTAGTATAGACATTTTAACAATATTTATTCTTCCAATCCACGAGCATGGAATGTCTTTCCATTTCTTTGTGTTATCTTGAATTTGTTTTTTCAGTGTTTTATACTTTTCAGAGTACAGGTCTTTCACCTATTTGGTTAGGTTTATTCCTAGGTATCTCATTATTTTGGGTACAGTTATAAGTAGGATTTATTCCTTTATTTCCCTTTCTGCCACTTCATTATTGGTGTACAGAAATGCAACATATTTCTTTATATTGATTTTGTATCCTGTGTCTTTAATAAATTTATCAGTTCTTGCAGGTTTTTATGGAGCCTTTTAGATTTTCTATATATCGTTCACTTGCTGTGCCTAGGACTTGAGTACTATGTTGAATAAAAGTAGTGAGAATGGACATCCTTGTCTTGCTTCTGACCTAGGGGGAAAGTTCTCAGTTTTTCCCAATGAGGATGATGCTAACTGTGGGCTTTTCATATATGGCTTTTATTATTTAGAGGTATATTCCTTCTAAACCTACTTTGTTGTTGAAGGTTTTTTTTCATCATGAATAAATGTTGTACTTTGTCAAATGCCTTTCCTGCATTTATTGAAATGAGCATATGGTTCTTATCCTTTCCCTTATTGATGTTGTATATCACCTCGATTTATGAATAAAGAAGCACCCTTGCAGCCCAGGAATAAATCCCACTTGATCATGGTGAATGACTTTTTTTTAATGTATTGTTGAATTCAGTTTGCTAGTATTTTATTGAGGGTTTTTGCTTGATGTTCATTAGAGATATTGACCTGCAGTTCTCTTTTTTAGTGGTGTCTTTATCTCATTTTGATATCAGGGTGATTCTGGCCTCATATAATGAATTTGGAAGTTTTCCTTTCTTTTCTATTTTTGGAATATTTTGAGAAAAATAGGTATTAACTCCTCTTTAAATGTTGGTGGAATTCCCCTGTGAAGCCATCTGGTCTTGGACTTCTGTTCATTGTGAGTCTTTCAGCTACTGATTCAGTTTATTTGCTGGTTATGGGTCTGTTCAGATTTTCTATTTCTTCCTGTTTCAGTTTATATGTTTCTTGGAATTTATCCATTTCTTCAAGGTTGTCCAATTTTTTGGTGTATAGTTTTTCCATACTATTACAGTTGTTTGTATTTTGTGGTGTTGATGGTTATATGTCCTCTCTCATTTGTGACTTTATTTAAGTCCCTTTCCTTCCTTCCTTCCTTCCTTCCTTCCTTCCTTCCTTCCTTCCTTCCTTCCTTCCTTCCTTTGTAAGTCAGGCTAGAGGGTTATCAATTTTCTTGATTTTTATCAAAGAACCAACTCTTGATACCATTGACTTGTTTTATTGAGTTTTTTTTAGTTTCTATATCATTTTTTTCTGATTGATTTTTATTATTTCCATCCTTTTGCTCATTTTAAGTTTTGTTTGTTTTCTTTCTAGCTCTGTCATGTATAAAGTTAGGTTGTTCAGATTTTTCAGCTTGAAGTAGTTTGCTTCAGCTTGTTTCAGCTTCTTATAAAATTCTTTCTTAGAATCTCTTCTGCATTGTCCCTAAGGTTTTAGATCATTGTGTTTTCATTTGCATTTGGTTTATGTACTTTTAAATTTCTTTTTTGATTTCCTTGGGACCCATTCATTGCTTAGTATCATATTATCTAGTGTTCATATATTGGCGACCTTTCCAGATTTTCTCTTATGGTTGACTTCTACTTTAATAGGATTGTGCTCAGAAAAGATGCATGGTATGACTTTGAATTTTATGAAATTGTTAAGGCTGGTTTTGTGTGCTAATATGTGATCTCTCCTGGAGAATGTTCCATGTGCACTTGAAAAGAAGGTGTATTCTGCTGTTTTAGAATGGAATGTCCTGAATATATTTGTCTAATCCATCTGTTCCAGCGCATCATTTAAAACCATTGTTTCTTTGTTGATTTTCTGTTTAGATGAACTGTCCATTGATGTAAGTGTGGTGTGAAGGTCTCCTCCTATTATTGTATTATTTTCATTTAGTTCCTTTATGTTATTAACTGCCTCATGTGTTTCAGCGCTCCTTTGTTGGGTGCATACGTTTTTACAATCATTCCTGTGTGTGTGTCCCCTTTATTATTATATAGTGTCCTTTTTGTCACTTGTTACAGTCTTTGATTTAAAGTCGCTTTTGTCTGATATAAGTATTGCTATACTTATATCCAGTTTTCTTTTGATGCCCATGTGCATGAAACATGGACTTTTATCTACAGATATTTCATTCTAAAATGAGTCTCTTGTGGACAGCATATCAATGGTTCTTGTTTTTTTAACCATTCTGTCACCCAGTGTATTTGATTGGAGTGGTTATTCCATTTATATTCAAAGTAATTGATAGGTATGGTGATGGTGGAGGGCACTTAAGGGGAAGAGCACTGGGTGTTTTATGGAAAACAATTTGACAATAAAATATTATGGAAAAAATTATTGATAGGTATGTATTTATTGCCATTTATTACTCATTTTCTGGTTGTTGCTGAAGAATTTCTCTGATCCTTTCTTGGCCTTCTCCCTTTCATATCTTGCTGTTTTCTTTAGTGATAGATTAGGAATTCTTTCTCTGTATTCTTTGCATTTTTATTAGTGGTTTTAAATATGTGGTTGTTATTATGTTTGTTATATACTCTTCTGCATATAGCAGCCTACATTAAGCTTCAGGACATTACAGTTTGAGCCTAGTGTTTTCTCTTTACCTCTTTACTTCTCCTTCTATTCTGAATGAAAGCCTTATTCATCTCTGTGTTTAGGGTCTCACTCATGCCTTGCACTGTTTTTTTTCAAGTCCAGTGAGTGTTCTTGTGATCATTGCTTTAAATTCTCCATCAGGCATGTTACTTACCTCTGCTATTCCTAGAACTCTGGCTGTGGTCTTATCCTGTTCTTTCATTTGGGATAAATTTCTGTCTTCTCATTTTGCCTGCCTCTCTATGTCTATTTCTCTATGTTAAGAAATTAGCTATGTCTTCTGCTCTTGGACATAGTGACATTATGAAGAGGAAGTCGTGGAGTGCTCTGTACTGCAGTGTCCCATGTTCATCAGAGCCTGTCACTTTGTGAGAGTATCCTACATGTGATGCTTACACCTTGATGTTGTGTGAGTCACTTATTCTTTTGATTGCCCAGACTCTCTGCCTGTTGTAGGCTGTGCTTGCTCTCTGTGATGTTAGTGGGACCCAGGCAGGAGGGATGTGCTCTGAGGCAGGTGCCAGCAGGGGAACTTAAGAACTAGGTAGCAGTGTTAGCAAAATTTGCATAGGGCCGCTAGACTTATGCCAGACCCCAAAGCACTGGGAAGGCTGGGGGCTGTGGTGCAGGGGCTGTAGCTGCAGGTGGGAGGCTGGGCCCAGCATGCAGTGATGGTTAGATGGACTAGGCTTGGCATGTGAATGTACCTGGTGAGGGGCCGCTCTGTGTTATTTGGAGGTGGGTGGGGCTTGTGGGATCAGCTGTGTACCAGGAGGCTGGGCAGGCTGTGCACACAGCTTTAACAAAATTTGCTCTGAGCCCTGGGCCAAGGTACAAGTGTCTATGAAGTCCAGCCTCCCTCAGGTGTCTCTGTGTTTATGCAGAGGGGCAGGGAAGGAAAATGGCACCTGCTCTGCCCCTTCCTTTTATGAGTCCCCCAACATGTTCTGCCTCTCATTTGAACTTGGTATTGTGTAAACTGCTGTTGTTAAGTTGCCCTTCCACACAGGCTGCTGTCTGTAAGGGCTACAACCCCTCCATCCCAGGCCCTCTGGCTCCCAGGGCTCAGTCAGCTACACTCTGAAGCTCCAGGTTCTAAGTCCCACTGGTTTTACAAACTCACAATTCAGCCTCTCTAGTTTTTAAGGCCAAACAATATGGGGATTAGTCTTCCCCGTGTGAGGGCCCATTTCACTCACTGGCCTTTCTACTTCTGCGGCTCACTCCAGCCTTCAGGCAGCCTCCCTTTACCTTTCTGACCTTCCTCATCTTTTAGACGCTGCTCTTTGTTTAGTTGTGGAGTTTGTTCCTGAAGGCTTAGAATCACTCCCTGATTTATTGACTTAAATGTGGATGATACCTAGTTGTAAATGTGGAACAGGGTGAACTCAGGATTTTGACAAGCAACTTTCAATTTGTCAATATTAAAAAAGCATCCTTAAAATTCTTTTTGTAGGTTTTCAGACTATTTATAGAGTGCTATCAGCTAAATCTAAATGAAGCTACATGTTGATTTATGTTACAAAAACATGTAATAGCACTGTTATTAATTTGTATTATGAAAAGCTTCCATTTATTTTATTTTTTAAAATAGTTTATTACCAAATTGGTTTCCATATAACACCCAGTGCTCTTCCCCGCAAGTGCCCCACTCCATGATGACTTTTTAGGCTTGTCACCTTTGTGAGCCAAGTTATAGGTCATAAATGAGCTTTTTTTAAAATGTTTTAAAGTGTTAGGTTTAGTTCATATGAAATGTGATGCTGATATAGGTGAGAAAATGTAAATTTTACTGTCAGTTTTCTTTGGTTATTGAGAATTTGTTATTGAGAAAGCATTCCTTTTGGGTTTTTTTTGAAGTGTTTTTTATTTTTTATTTTTTTATTTTTTTTTTGAATATGACACAATTTATTTTTTTAACATATGCAATTATTTTCCATCACTTACAATACAGTAGTTACAACGACACTCCAAACAGAAAAGCAAAGTAAAAAATCAAAACACCAACTTCTATTTCATGTAATTAGACTTATACAGAAATTAGAAGGTTAAGTAACAACTAGTTAATCACCTAATTTCACAGCTATCTGAAGTGGCAATCGTTATATAGCAGCTTATCGATGATGCATTCAAGATAAATGATACAATTTATTACTTGCTCATATTTTTACATTGTAGTACTTGTTTTGCTTGTTGGGGGTGTTTGCTTACTTAATACATTCCATCAAGGACAGAAATTACATGCTGTTTTTTTTCCCCATAGGAAGTGTGTCTTAGGTTTTTCCCTTATTATTTTTGTTACCTTTTTTTTTCCTCTTCTTTTTTTGGTGGTGGGGGTGGTTATGTTTAAATGAAGTTGCTTTTACAACACCAAAGACTTACTCATCCATTTCCTACATAAAAGGTAGCTACTTTTTTGCATGGACCTCAAGTATACTGTAGTATAGAGGTGGAATTTAAGGAAAGGCATTCCTTTTGTTTTAAATAAATCTTGAATTGGAGTTACCGCTATGGCAAATTTTTATGAAACTCACCCACTATTCAACCAATGAACTTTGGCAACAAACGTACACATAATCATTAAAGTCATTTCTTCAGTGGTTGCATAATCTTGACATGATTCATAGCATTAGCTTTTAAATGATGAGCAATGTTAACAACCAAATTCATGAAACTTTGTAGAGTCTGACATAGTATTGCAATGATACACCGAAGAGAATCCCACATATAATAAGTTTCAATTTAAGAGACATAAATATGAACACATATAAATATGACTAGAAATATAAGCAGACACATTTTGATAAAAATTCTTTGTCTTCTATTATACAGAGTAAATAAGAGAAGTAAGTAAACAGAGAAAATAGGTTGATATTATAAATCATTAAATATTGGTGACTGTTGTTCTTTGGAGGTTCTAATTAGAAAGTCAAGAGTAACACATTAGAAAAAGCCCAAGTTCTACTCTGATTTCCATGTATTCTCTAAAATTTAAGTTGCACACATCTCTTCCTTCAGATGAAATACAGTTGGCAAGCAAAAGCAAATCTGATTCCTTTAACAATTATATAACAACCGTTAAATGTAGAATTATGGCAATAGGAAGACCTTAAACTCTGTAATTTCCAGTTTCGTTGTCTTTCATAATTCTGATTTACAATACAAACTCAAAACCAGGATTGCAAAGTCTAGCATCATTCCTTCAGTGTTCTAAAATAAAACAATATTATTCCATATATTAGCTTATTGGATTGATTTCTTAGTTCACTTGATTTATCATATTCTTAGTACAAAATAAATTTTTCCTTAAGATTAAATTGTGTCTTGTTTTTTACTCTGAATTTGGAAAATTCCATTAGCTGAGCTCTTTTGTTCCAAACAGTATATTGATATCTGAAGTTCCTGAGACAGAAAAGATGCATCTCTGCCCTTAAAGGGCTCACAGTGTATTAGGAAAAGTGGGTTCTCTGCTAGTTGTTCCTGCCAGGTATGCAGTTGGCCTCTCTGATGTCTCGATGAACTCAAGCTGGTCATGGCCAGAGCTGGTGATGCACCCAAAGACCAGCCAAAAGAAGTCATGATCATCTCTACACTTGAAGGGATGAAAGAAGGAAACTGGGTTATAGAAATCTAGGAAAACCTGGAGCTATAGAAGAGGCATTGCCCCAAAAGAGGAAATCCCTGAAAAGAGCGGTTTCCTACCAGAATCTTGGTGAGGTAGAGAGCAAAGTAGTTGGGCTTATGGGAGTCAATACCCTGAATGATTTTTCTGCCTACTCTCCAGTCTCCTGCTAGTGTCTTACATTTGCCAAATCGAATTGGAAGTCAGAAGCTAATGGAGCCTGGATGATACATTCTATAGAGATCCTCAGAGTTGAGACCATTCTTCAAACAGTGGAGTGATAAAATCATTCATGAAAGAAAGATGTGCTTAGATTTTTTTTTAACAGAAGTTGTTGGTAACATTGATTGGGGTAGTGCATCACTTGGTGCATAAGGAGCAAAATTAGGAAGAACAATAAAGACAGATTATATAAGTTGATAGGACACATGGATGGGTAGTTTGATGATTAATTGGAAATGCAAGGTGAAAAATAGCCACTGAAGAACACCGTTAGTTTTTTACTTGGAAACCTGGGTTGGCAGCAGTTCAGCTAGGAATTTTCAGTGGAAACAGAAAAAAGATACCTGATTTTATTTTTGAGTTCTGTAAGGCACCTAGCACACATCCATGTAGCTGTCCTTAACTTGGGCTTAAGATCTTTGTTTTGCTTCCAGCCTTGGTGAAATATGCTTGTCATAAAACATTGTATAAGTTTGGGGTGCCTGGGTGGCTCAGTCAGTTAAGGGTCCAGCTTTGGCTCAGGTCATGATCTCATGGTTCGTGGGTTTGAGCCCCACGTCGGGCTCTGTGCCGACTAGCTCAGAGCCTGGAGCTTGCTTCAGATTCTCTGTCTCCCTCTCTCTCTGACCCTCCCCTGCTTACACTGTCTCTCTCTGTTTCTCAGAAAAAAAAAACATTGTATAAGTTTAAGATGTAAGATATAGTGGTTCTATAATGTATATATTCCAAGTACCGCAATACTATTTGTTAACATACCCATCATTAGGATCTTTAACTATTGGGCTCAGCCCTCTTATTTTGACCTCATCATGAGCCTGCTCTGCCATCCATCATCCAACAAGTCTATCTATTTTCAAAGTATTTCATGCCATGGTGCTTTTATTCAACGATCGCCTAACCTTTGAAACTGACTTGAAAGCTCTTCTGGGAAACTTTTTCCGGTCCCTCTCCCTAGTCTTATTCAGGAACTTTTTCTCTGGGTATTATTTGTGTATTACAGCCTATGTCTCAGAATACCATCCCTATTAATTTACTTGTCTAACCCATTCATGGGACTATAAACATCTCAAAGAAAAAAGGGATTGACTTATTTTCCTGTTTTAGTCAACCCCTAGCATAGGGCTTATCTCTTAGCAGGTGACTGTGAGAAAAAGGGATACCATCAATGATGAAAAGACAACAAAGATGAAGCATTTAATATTTAGACCAAAGGAGAAGAGTTCTTAAAGAGAGCTGAAGGCAAAGTCAAAGGAGATTGGTGAAAATAATGAAATCTTGAGGAAAAAATTAGTTGGGTTTTTTTCTTTTGAGAGACAGAGAGAGACACGGTGAGCAGGGGAGGGTCAGAGAGAGAGGGAGACACAGAATCTGAAGTAGGCTCCAGGCTCTGAGCTGTCAGCACAGAGCCTGATGCGGGGCTCGAACCCACGAACTGTGAGATCATGACCTGAGCTGAAGCCAGATGGTTAACTGACTGAGCCACCCAGGCGCCCCTAAAATTAGTTTTCTTTCCTAAGCTGCTATTGATAGAACTGTAATGCTTTTATGAATTATTTCCTTATATTTTATAGTTTTAACTCATAAATATATTTCTTTTATTCACTTTGGATATATTTTACATGAGATATATCAAGTTTCTTATAAAAATAAGAAAGACAAAGAAAAATGTTTTGTGGTAGAATTTCTTTGGGGAAATCACTAGGTTCAAAATTAAATTTTCTCATATTCTCTTTAGAGATCTAATGTTCCTGCCAGGGATTGCTTCTCAGTCTCTCTTAGATTAAATACAAAGTTTTCTAACCAAACGGAGGCATGACATTGGCTAGGATATCATGAACTCAAAACAGTACTCTGGAAAAGATTTTAGTGAGTTAATTAGATAAAGTGAAGATTTAAAAAAATATTTATTATTTTAAAATATTAAATCAATACTTTTTTTCAACAAACCTTCTAGAACATACGAATACCCAATAGTTCCAATCAGCATCTTCCAAAGCCCAGTCTAAAATGAAAGGACATGGTAAGCTTTTTTAGAGATGGAAATATCTGGTTCTAAATTATCCTGGGCTTTATCACTGTTGATGTTCAAATCAAAAAAGAATTCCCTCTTAACAGTGCTTCGCTGATGTAGCTTGTATCATTTCCTTCATCACTAGTATTGCCTTTAGTGTAGTTTCCAGTTTGACATTCCGTACTCACATTAAAAAAACAGAATCAGCCACAAAACACAGTGGTTGGTGCCTGTTTACATTTTTAAATACTTCTTACATGATCTACATCTTCGGGTTATTCAGAATTCAGATCGGCCTTTTTGTTGCAGACCAGTGATGCTATAAATAACCAGTAATGGCAATTGCTGATGAGGAATGCCGTAGAATAATGTAAAGGTCAAAGTATGATAATTCACGTTTAGCCTTAACAAAGTATCCAAGGCATTAAAATACTGATATTAAACTCTGGTGGCAAAGCATGGGGGAGGAATGGCATGTGAATTTCCTTAGGTAAATGTGCATGTGAGGGGGTTAAAAACTAAAACCAAACTATCTGCTCTTTCAGTGAATGTCTAAATCTGAGGGTCAGCTTTCTGTGTATAACACAGGAGAATAGGTAGTTTTATACATCATTGCTGTTAGTTACTGCTGCTCTATTTCTAATTTTATCTCTGGTTTAGTACAGCACAGCTGTTTTTAAAAACATGGTGCAAAAGTAGAACTGTTTCAAATCATAAGGCCTTTCACATCTTGAAAGGTATTTCCAGTTGTGAATGTTGACATATAGGAATCATTTGCATTTTTAGCATGTGACACTTTTTTCCCCCCAGACCTGGGTAATATTGAAAGAATAAGAATTTGACTAGAAAACCTTGATTCCTTGGCATACATGTGATTGTTATTTACATCTGACAAGCCAATATAGTACCTGCTCAAAGACTATACATTTCTTTTATAGCCCTACACTGGCAGATTTATGCTGATTTTAGATGATAGACTAAGCAATACTAATTTTCAAATAATATCTCAATTATAGACATTATTCTTTGATACAGTGCTATATCTGTGCTCCCTTCAGTTTTGCCTTTGACTTTCAGTTCATATATTCCTACAATTAAATTAACTGGCCCACTAATACGAAAGGAGGCTTGAGGATAACTGTACAGAATTCTTAATCATCTTCATGTCATTAAACCTGTAGGAATTGATGATACTGGTGATGCTTTGGGTAAATTACAGGAGATATGTGGGTGTGTTTGTATATACAATATTTAAAATAAAAAGGTTTTCTGTTTTCTTTATATTATGGTAAGAGAAGTAAAAAACATTGGAAGATATTAAATATTAGATTTGAATAGAACTTATTCCTTTGTAAACAAATAGAAACTTAAATTGGCATCCTGCTAAAATAATTTAAAAATTTCTTATAGTAACATAAAATGTTGCATATATAACAAGTGTTCGTGTTCTCAATATCCTTGAGAACACTTATTTTCTGTTTTGTTTTTGACAATAGCCTTCTTATGCATGTGAAGTGGTTTTGTGGTTTTGATTAGCATTTCTCTAAGGATAGTGGCATTGACCATCCTTTTATGTGCTTATTGGTAAATTGCATGTTTGTTCAAGTCCTTTGTCCATCTTGAAGTAGGTATTATTCTATGCATCCTTCAAGATTAATTTATTTTTTATTATAGTTTATTGTCAAGTTGGTTTCCATAAAACACCCAGTGCTCATCCCAAGTGCTCTCCTCCATTCCCATCACCTATTTTTCCCCCACTTCCATCCCCGTCTGTTTGTTCTCAGTATTTAAGAGTCTTTTATGGTTTTTCTCCCTCCCTCTCCTTAACTGTTTTTTTTACCCGCTTCCACTTCCCCTCCCCTATAGTTCTCTGTTCAGTTTCTCTTGTTGCACATATGAGTGAAAACATATGATATGTCATTCTCTGCCTTATTTCACTTAGCATAATACCCTGGACTTCCATCCACATTGCTATGAATGGCCAGATTTCATTCTTTCTCATTGCTATGCAGTATTCCATTGTATATATAAACCACATCTTCTTGATCCTTCATCAGTTGATGGACATTTAGGCTCTTTCCATGTTTTGGCTATTGTTGAAAAGTACTGCTATGAACATTGGGCTACATGTGCCCTTATGCATCAGCACTTCTGTATCCCTTGGGTAAATCCCTAGCAGGGCTGTTGCTGGTTCATAGGGGAGTTCTATGGATAGTTTTTTGAGGAACCTCCTCACTGTTTTCCAGAGTGGCTGCACCAGTTTACATTCCCACCAACAGTGTAGGAGGGTGCCCGTCTCTCCACACCCTCGCCAGCATCTATAGTTCTTGATTTGTTCATTTTAGAGACTCTGACTGGTGTGTGGTGTTATCTCAGTGTGGTTGATTTGAATTTCCCTGATGATGAG
>NC_043709.1:117602130-117620001 GCF_006229205.1 Suricata suricatta
GTAAGAAATTGCTGTGGCTGAGGTCAAAGAGGTTGTTTCCTGCTTTGTCTTCTAGGGTTTTGATGGTTTCCTGTCTCACATTCAGGTCCTTCAGCCATTTTGAGTTTATGTTTGTGTATGGTGTAAGAAAGTGGTCTAGTTTCATTCTTCTGCATGTTGCTGTCCAGTTCTCCTAGCACCATTTGCTATAAAGACTGTCCTTTTTCTATTGGATACTCTTTCCTGCTTTGTTAAAGATTAATTGGTCATGCATTTTGGGTTCAGTTCTGGTTTCCCTATTCTATTCCATTGATCCATGTGTCTGTTTTTGTGCCAATACCATACTGTCTTGATGATGACAGCTTTGTAGTAGAGGCTAACGTCTGGGATTGTGATGCCGCCCGTTTTGGTTTTCTTCTTCAATATGACTTTAGTTATTCAATGTCTTTTGTGGTTACATGCAACATGCTAATTTTAAGATGTTTTTTTCTAGCTTTGAGAAGAATGCTGGTGCAGCTTTGATTGGGATTTCATTGAATATGTAGATTGCTTTGGGTTGTATTGACATTTTAACAATGTTTTTTCTTCTGATCCATGAGCATGGAATGTTTTTCTATTTCTTTGTGTATTCTTCACTTTCCTTCCTAAGTTTTCCATAGTTTCAGCATATAGATCTTTTATATGTTTGGTTAGGTTTATTCCTAGGTCTTTTATGTTTTTGGTGCAATTGTGAATGGGGTCAGTTTCTTGATTTCTGTTGCTTCATTATTGGTGTATAAAAAATGCAGCTGATTTCTGTACATTGATCTTGTACCCTGCGATGTTGCTGAATTCATGGATCAGTTCTAGCAGAATTTTGGTGGAGTTTATTGGGTTTTCCAGATGAAGTGGGTTTTTAATTTTTTTTGTCCTTGTTGAATTATAGGGATTCCTTATATATTAAGGATTTTAATTTCTTGTCAGAATATGATTTGTAAATATTTTCTCTAATTCTGTGGTTTGAATTTTCACTCTGTTGGTAGTGATGCACAAAAGCTTTAATTTTGATGTAGTCCAATATATTTATTTTTTGTTGTTTTTGTCTTTGGTGTTACATCCAAGAAATTGTTGTCAAATGCAGTCATGAGGTGTTTCCCCTCAGTTTCTCCTGACAGTTTTATAGCTCTCACATTTAAGGCTTTGATTCAGTTTCAATTAATATGTATATGATATATACTGCTATATATATCATAAGTGTATGATATAGACTGATACATATCAGTCTTGAAATCCATCCTGATATTAATATAATCACTTTGGTTTTCTTATGCTTCTAGGTTACTGGTATTCCTTTCATAGCTATTTACTTTCAATCTTCATTTTTCTTTGTATTTAAAGTGTATCTTGTAGATAACATACGGCTATTTCTTGGTCTTTGATTCTAACCAACAGCCTCTGCCTTTGATGGATATTTATTCTATTTACATTTTAGGTAATTATTGATATTGATATGCTAATGTTTAAGTTTTATATTTCTATTTTTCAAATGTGTCTCAGTTTTTAAGATTCCCTGTTTTCATCTTTCCTGATTTTTAAATTTTAATTCAAAAAGTTTATCTTTCTGGTTTACTTTGTCTTTTATCTTTCTTGCTATCTTTGCAATTTTTGATGGTTGCTCTAGATGTTACAATAAACGTCTTAAATTTGATCCAGTGTACCTGGTGTTAATATTGAATTAGTCAAGGTTAAATATAGGGGCTTTAGTACTGTTTATTTCTTTTTACTCCCACTTCTTCTTAGTGTTGTTATTGTTATAGATATTGTCAATATGAATTATATATCTATCAAAGTGGCATCAGTTTTGCCTCATTCAGTCTTGTCTTTTAGCAGTATGAAGAGAAAAAAAGAATGCACACATGTATATATTACATATATAATTTAAAATATATAAGTGTAACATATATAAATTATATATACACATAATTTAATATTTTATAACATATTTATCATTTTATGTAATCTGAACTCCTAGCTGGTGTTATTTCCTCAGTCTTCTAAAGATATTTCTTTAGCATTTCTTTTAGTAAAGGTTTGCTGGCAAAGGATTCTCCCTCTTCTCAATCTAAAAAATTTATTTTGCTTTCAGTTTTAAAAGAAGGCTTCACTGGGTGTAAAATTAATTTTTCTTTTTGTTTTTATTCAACACTTTGAACATAGTTTCAGTGTCTTCAATCATTTCAGACAAAGTATCTATTGTTCATATTGATGTTTCTCTTTTTGCATCATTTTTCTTTGTTTTCTTTGTTTGCTTACAAGATTTTCTCTTTATCTTGGGTTATAACATTTTGGCTATTGTGTATCTATTATTAAGCTTACTAGATCCTTAATTGTTGTCTACCAGACTTAGGAACTTTTCAGTCACTATTTTTTCAAATATTTTTTTCTTTCCTCTTCTACTGAGATTCAGTTATGTCAATTTTGGATTGTCTCATATTGTGTTACAAGCCTCTAATGGTGTTAATGTTTGTCAATCTTTTATCTTTGTGATTTTGAGTTGATAACTTCACTAATGTATTTTCATATTTACTCATTTTTCTTCAGTGATATCCAATCTCTTATTGAGCCCAGGTAGCATCTTAATTTTTAATTTCAATTATTGTAGATTTCCGTCTTTGAATTACTATTTGGTTACTTATTTTACAGTTCCCATTTTACTGTTGAGATTGTCTATACATTCATTGACACCTAATGTTCTTCAATTGGTTTAATAATGTTCCTTTAGTTCTTTTAATGTATCTGTGACAGGTGCTATAAAATCCTGGTCTGATGTATTCAACATCTGACTCACTTGGAGTAATTTTCTATTGGCTGTTTATATATTTTAACCCATAATGATCATACTACATTTTTTCTGTATGTCTAGAAGTTTTTGATTGGAAACTGGATATTACTGACATGACATTTTAGTGACTTGATTCTGTAATATTCATGTAAAGATTTTTGTTTCCTTTTTTAATAGGTAGTTAATGTACTTGGTTTCAAACTGTAAACTTTATCCAATGCACTGTATGCAGCTACTCCTTTCTCTGTTCTATCATTTTCCAGTGTTGCTTTTTGTGCATTCCTTCTTTATCCATGCTCTGTCAGTTTCAGGCTCTCTTTTCTGAAACTTCAAGTCCACAAAGACTTCTGGTGTTTGAGTTATGTAGAGTTAAAAAATATACTGTTAAGAAAAACTCAACTTTGAAGATTGTGTCCACGTGGCTCTACTCTCTGAGCATAGTTTTTTCCTCTGGCCTTTACCTACATCTTGTCATGCTTCCTGTTGTCTCCCCTACACCTGCGTAGCTTTGCTGTTAGAATTTCTCCTGTAAATTTTCTTCTGAACTCTGATCTCTGATTCCTGTAGCCAGTAAGGCTGTCATTGTGTCAGCTTTTGCAAACAGAGCCAAAGGGTAACAGATTGTCAGTTTTCTTAGATCAAAAAGACACAATCTCACTGTTCTCACCACTCTGTGTTTCAAGTTTGTGTGTGTGTTATGTTTGCCTTGGCTTTTTGTCTGCTTTGGAAATGTTCCAGTTTGTATTTTGGAATGAACTTTGTATATTTTATGCAATATTTACAATTGTTTTGTCTGGAGAGAGGAAGTGCATAGCCGTCTTAATCCCTTCTACTACTGGGATTTCATCTATAAGACATTTCAAAGTAAGTTTTGGCTGTGTCTTGTATTGATTTCACAATCACGTAATTTTATAAGCCCATTTCATAAAACTGGGGAAAATCATGGTTCTAGTGAGCAGAATCCAATTTGCTAGTTTCATTACATGGAATTTTCAAAATCCCAGTGAGGTTACAAGTGGAGTTTTGAATAGCCTTAGAGATCAGTGCTGGAAAGATTGAATATTTTTAAAAAATCAGGTCAAGATTAATAAATGTATTTCCTACAAACATGGCCAGCTCATATTGTTTCAGAAAATATTAAGAATTCCCTTTTAGGGTCACCTGGGTGGCTCAGTCAGTTGAGCGTCCTATTGACTTTAGCTTAGGTCATAATTTCATGGTCCGTGAGTTCAAACCCAGCATCTGGCTCTGAGCTGACAGAGCAGAGTCTGCTTGAGATTCCCTCTCTCCCTCTTCTGTGTCTTTAGATTTTTCCTTTAGATACAGATCAGTTTTTGCATCTTTAGATTCTTCCCTTACCCTGCTTCATTCTCTATAATTAATGACAGTATATTACTTATGATAGATGATCTTAAATTGCATCTCCTAACACCCAGAGTCCATATTTCACATTACAGTTCACTCTTGGTGTTGTATATTCTGTAGGTTTGGACAAATGCATAATTGCATCTATCCAGTACAATACAGAGTATACTTTCATTGTCCTGAAAATCCTCTGTGCTCTGCCTACTGATCCCTCCCTTCTTCCTACCACAGCCCTGGCAACTACTAACATTGTACTGTTTCCATAGTTTTGCCTTTCTAGAATGTCATATAGTTGGAATCATACAGCATACAGCCGTTTCAAATTGGCTCCTTCACTTAATAATTAATATACACTTAAGTTTCTTCCTTGTCTTTTCATGGCTTGGTAGCATATTACTTTTTAGTGTTGAATAATATCCCATTGTTGACTGTACCAAAGTTTATTTATCCATTTGCCTACAGAAGGACATTTGCTTGCTTCCAGGTTTTGGCAGTAATGAATAAAGTTGCTATGAACATCTATGTGCAGGTTTTTGTCTGGACATAAATTTCATCTCCTTTGGCTAAATACCAAGGAGCACAATTTCTGGATCATATGATAAGAGTGTATTTATTTGTAAGAAACCTTACCAAACAGTCTTTTAAATTGATTATGCAATTTTGCATTCTCACCATTAATGAATGAGAATTCCTATTATTCCACATCCCTGCCAGCATTTGGTATTATTAGTTTCTGGATTTTGACCATTTTAATAGGTATATTGCATTGTTGTTTTAATTTGCATTTCTCTGATGATGTTTGTATGGAGCACCTTTTGATATGCTTATTTGCTACCTGTATATTTTCTTTCATGAGGTGTCTTTTTAGGTGTTTGGTCTGTTTCTTACTATCTTTTCTTCCTTCCTTCCTTCCTTCCTTCCAAGTTTGTTTTTTTTTTTGAGACAGAAGAAGTGACAGAGCATGAGGAGGGGAGGGGCAGAGAGAGAGGGAGACACAAAATCCAAAGCAGGCTCCAGGCTCTGAGCTGTCAGCACAGAGCCCAATGTAGGGCTCCAACTCACAAGTCTTCAGATCATGACCTGAGCTGAAGTTGGACACCCAACCTATTGAGCCACCCAGGTGCCCCTCTTTCTTTTTTTGTGTGTAAAAGTAGGCTGTTTTAATTGTTTTTAATGCTAGAACAAACAGTTCTGATGACAGAAGATATGTAATGCTCTTTGCTGATACTCAGAATGGGCGCAATCAGAGTGGTTTTCTTGATTGGTGTGTTGTCCTCAATAATTATATGGAGTTACTTGTCTGAAACTGCTGCTGAATGAGCAAGACTGCATTTATGCATCCGTCATTTTCAGGATTGTTGGGAACCTGGGTGTATATCCCCATATAACCTTGCCTCCTTGTGCCACGAGGCCCAACCTACTCACCTTCACCTCAGTGATCGTAGCTTTGGTAACAATACCTGAAGTTGTGTATAGTGGGCATGATGGATTTTCTTTTATACCACGTAGTGACAGGGAAAAGGTGGCTTTCAATTCAAGATGTGTCAAATGGCCTTTCGGAAATGTGAGACCATTGACCTAATGCATTGTTCCTACTGGGTGATTTTCGAGTAAAGCCATCTCCAACAAAGCAAATTGTAGTAACTGTCCTCTTCCATGTTTTCTTCTTTCTCCCTTCTGTTCGAGTAACTGTTAATACTTCTGTTTGTCCCTGGGCATGAACTTTGGGCAACGGGAATTCCCATTTTCCCACTTTCTCTTCATTTTTATTGAATCCTGGTGGAAAGTCCTTTAGCTGGCATCTGTCCCTCCCTGTCCAGAAGGTACACAAGTGGTGTTCCTTGTGGAGCCTTTACATTGTCCTTTGATTTGCAGTTTCTCTTTTCCTGCATCTTGGTAGTCTTTCACATTTATATTTTCCCAGCTTGGTGCTGTTTATGGTAAAAACTTAGCTTTCAGAACAATTATCCTTTTTTGTTTGTTTGGTTTTTTTGCCTTCTTTGAACATTCAAGGGCCTCTCCAGCTTCCTTCTCGCTCTTTTTCTCACAGTATTACAGAAGAAATCGCTGTACTTCCAGTGTAATTTGATATACTTGTTTTGTGGCCTGGTGACTGCCAGCGAGATGCTGGCCACGGCTGTTGGGGAGTGAAGAAGCTCTGTTTTTAGGTCTCACAGACCCACGAGCGGACCCCACACAAACCATGACAGAGAACAGCTCTAAAAACCTGGCTCAATTAAAAAAACTTAATGTTTTACTTATTTTTGAGAGAGAGAAAGAGACAGTGCAAACAGGGTAGGGGCAGAGAGAGAGGGACACAGGCTTCAGAGCAGGCCCCGGGTTCTGAGCTGTCAGCACAGAGCCCCATGTGGGCTGCGAACCCGAAAACCAAGAGATCCTGACCTGAGCTGAAGTTGGACGCTTAGCCAACTGAGTCACACAAGCACCCCCAAACCTGGCCCATTTCTTAATTAGTTGTCTGTTTCCTTATTGTAGTAAGAACTTTTTGTATGTTTTGCTTAACAGTCCTTATTAGACGTAAATGTCCCTTTAAGCTTGAGAAGAATGTATAGTCTTATGTTATTGGATAAAGCAGTGTGTAGGCATCAGTGATATCCAGCTGATTAATGATGTTAAGTTTACCTTTGTCCTTACTGATCTTTTGACTGTGAAATGTGTCCTTTTCTGTAAGAGGGGAGTTGAAGTGTAACTATGATAGTGGATTCATCTGTTTTTGTTTGCTTGTTTTTATTTGTTGTTTTTTAAATTCTGTTAGTTTTTGCCTCACATAGTTTGATACTGTTTTTAGGCTCATATACATTAAGCCTTGTTAGGTCTTTTTGGACTATTGACCTCTTTATCATTATGGAATACAATTTTTTATTCCTGATGATTTTCTTTACCTTGAAGCCTGAAACAAATTATTTTTAAACAAATAAAACTTCCAATTCATAGTAACATGGGAATAAATTTTACATTAATAATGGCCATTTCTGTTAAAGTAGTTCTTTTTAATTTTAAAAATTAGTTTTAAATCTCAAAAATTTAAATTACTAATATTTTTGAAATTTACGTAAATAAATTTTTACTAGAAGGTATTATTTATCTAGTAATTCTCAAAAATAAGCCTTCAATTGTTTGTTTGTTTTATTCCTCACTTGACCAATATTTATTATGTGCCACACATTTCTATTTTTTTAGTCAAAAACATTAAGGTTATGTGAGTTATAAAGAGAGAGAGAGTATAATGGAAATTGATTACACAATTCCAGAAGAATTATTTACATCAAATTTGTGTGTGTGTGTGTGTGTGTGTGTGTATTGTACACTGGAATTGTGCATTGAGTTTCTCAAATATATTTAACTAAGAATTCCAAACTATACCTCTCCTGGCCAACTCTTTTTTTTTTTTATGCTAGAATACAGTGCCTATGTTCTACTCAGTATGTATTAGGAAATGAGGTATTGTAAAAACAACTGTTAAAAATTTTTTAATCTTATAGGTATTTATTTTTCACAGAGTATTTATTTTGGGAAGAAGAATTAAGCTTGGATGTGTTTTTTTCTTTCCTTTTTTTTTTTTTAATGTTTATTTATGTTTGAGAGAGAGAGGCAGAGTATGAGCAAGAGAGGAGGACACAGAATCAGAAGCAGCAGTTCAGAGCTGAACTGTCAGCACAGAGCCCGATGCAGGGCTCAAACCCCTGAACCATGAGATAATGACCTGACCCGAAGTTGGTTGCCTCACTGATTGAGCCACCGAGGTGCCCCATGAGTGTCTACTCTTCTAAGTACTCCTTTTGAATTGGCATCTTGATTTTGTATCTGGGACTTGTAGGTACTCTTTTAGCTGTTAGCAGAAGTGGTTTTGAGGAGTGGGTCTCAAAACTTAGCATGCACCAGAATAAGTTGGAGAATTTGTTAAGCAGATGGCTGAGCTCTAGTCCAAAATTCCTTTTTTTTTTTTTTTAATGTTTATTTATTTTGAGAGCTACAGAGCACAAGTGGGTGAGGGGCAGAGAGAGAGGGAGGCACAGAATCCAAAGCAGGCTCCAGGCTCTGAGCTGTCAGCACAGAGCCCTATGCAGGGGGCTTGAACCCACTAAATAGGAGATCATGACCTGAGCCCAAGTCAGACGCTCAACTAACTGAGCCACCCAGGTGCCCTTAGCCCGGAGTTCTTGAGTCAGTATGTCTGAGACAGGACCCAACAACTAGTGGCTAAAGTAAGTTCTCAGGTAATCCTGATGAGGCTGTTTCTGACTCTACAGTGAGAGGACAACTAGTTTAGAATATAAAACATGGGGAGAAGGACCTTGGTGTGGTCCTGATTTCAATACTCACCAAAGGAAACAGCACTGGCAAGTTACTTTAGTTATCTGTGAAGTAGTAATCGTTCTAATCCTACCTTCTCAGATTTGTTACATATATTAAATGACAAACTCTTACTATTACTTGGTACTCTCTAATTTAAAAGCTTACAATTTAAATACTGATCTAAAAACCTCAAATACTTTATGTATCTCAGTTTTTTTTGGTCTAAAATCTATTTTACAAAGAATATAATTACTTTAGTGAACCTTTAAAAACTGCTTTGAAAAGAGAAAATAAGTAAATACAGATACATTATGTAATTTCTTCGGCTTTAAAACGCATCCATTTTTATTTTGTGTGTGCCTGTTTCTACTTGCTTCACAAAGAGTTTTTCCGCAGTGAATGTCATATAATATTGAAACAGCAACTGTGGGGGCCCCTAATTAAAATAGTTGGCTTTGATACATTTGATATTGAATTTTGAGTTGGTAAAACCGCAGGTGGCTTTATAAAATTTCAGCAAATGTTGTTCATTACTCATTTATATTTCATGAGACTAGAAAAGAAAAACTCAGAACCACTCTGCTAAAATTTTAAGTCCTTTTTTAAAAATTGAGGTGCCTTGCACTTGTAAAGGACAATTTTGATATAGAAAAGCAAGAATTTTCTAACACTTTTATTTAATCTTCAACAGATTCAGGAAATATTTATTGAGTACCAATTGAGTTTAAGCCCCTTTACAAGGTTTTCTGGATACACAAGGTGATGTAGATAAATAAGTTAAAATCTGTGCCATGGTATGGATAGAATCTACGGGGGAGTAAAGCTTTATATTCAGTGAACTAAAATGTGACATGAAAAATACATTTAAAAAGTTATGTATAAGTGCTCTGAAATCTTTCCATAAGGGGGTAATTTTGAATCAAGGAATTTTGAGTCTAGGCATCTAAAAGGGCTTGGAAATGAGAGTATATTTGGGGTATGTTGTGCATGGTAGGTCAGAGTAGGATAGAGGAAAGACCAAGGGGAGAGGTTGTTAGAATGCCCAGAAGAAAGACAGATATAAGGAAGAGAGAGAAAAAAAAGTGCATAATGTACTCAAGTAATTACACAAACATATCTAGTGGGTATGCATCTGAGTGTCTGAGTAAAGTAACGTGTGAAAGTTTATGCCAGATATTTTTTAGGCAGTTATTCATCAGATCCCAATGAATTGAGACTTTATCCACAGAGAAGTGGTGAGCAAAGGAGGGTCTGCGGGCCAATCCTGGCCTGAAGCCTGTTTTTTGCAAATATAGTTTTATTGGAACAGGGCCATGACAACTCAGTAAAGCAGCCTGTGGATGCTTTCATGCTACAAAGACAGAAGTTTAATAGTTGTGCCAGAGACCTTATGGCCAGTAAAACCTAATATATTTACTATATGCCCTTCACCAAAAAAAAATCTGACCCAGTTATGCAGCATTGCAATATGGAATTATCAGTCTGTGGTCTAATTCGTTACAAATACTTGATGATACAGAGAGCTTGCACCAGAATGCAAATTAATTCACTGTTTCCTTGGTCAAGACAGCTGTGCTGTGGAAAAGAAAAGTCAACTGATCTGGACGGTGTGTGTAGTAAGCAGATGTATATTTTACTAAAGCTTTTTACTGTAGTCTAGTTGCATACAGTTGAGTTCAAGGGTCTTCGTTTGAGTTAGCAAGGATGTATAGAAGATTTCTAAACATCTAAAAGTTAGATGTGTACTATAGAAAGAACCAATAAAGTCAAATAGAACCTTTTTTTGTTCTTGGTGCCGTCTGACTCACTAAAGCACCGTATAGACGTCAGTGTGTGGAGCTTGGGAATCAGGCAGGACTGGTTTCACACCATGGGGGGGGGTCAGCTAGTAAGATCTGACACTCAAGAAGGAATGTTCCTTTTCCCTTGGTTTACATTCTAAAAGTCCCTCCGGAGAACTCTGGTTGGTCTGGCTGGCTTTGGAAGCAGTTGGTGGGGCAGGGATTTGGTTTGGTTTCTACCGGGGAGTTGGTGGCTGGGGTGAGGGGTAGTTAGTTTCATACCACAAGAATGGTTCACTACAGACACTAGGGTAATACTAGGGAAACCATTAGAAGAGCTGCATTATTGAACACTTGGCATTTTCTGCTACTCTTCATGAAGCTAATAAAGTCCATGACAACTTTCAGTAGATCACATCTCATTAGGTATGCTAAAAAAAAAAAAAGGCCTATAGTATCAGAATGAATTAAAAGATATTTTTCAACCCAAAGAATACGCCTGGAGAAGATGTCCCTGATGTTGTATACATGCAGGATCACAGGTCAGTTTACCTCACCCACAAATAATTTGATTTGTCCGTGCAAGGGTATTTGTTTCTTAGTAATTTATTTAGGATGAATGCACACGAGATTCTCAAATAAGGGAAAACCTTCAGTATTTTAATCGCTTAACTTATGTCATGGTTAAGACTTCCGGAACTGATTATCCTCTGAGACCTGGGAGACTTTTTAAAAAATAACACAGATGATAAGTTGCTGTGTCCCAGCCCCGCCGCTCCAGCCCTCGGGGCGGTGAATCCTTGCGGGTTCGTGATCCTGAGAGAGGGAGAGAAAGGGCAGAAAGGGGGAGCACAGAGAGTAAGGACACAACACACGGTTTCTGATCAAGCCCCTCTCTTTATTAAGAAAATAATTCCTCTTATATAGGGTTTGGGGCGGGGAACTGACCCAGGTTGGTTGCCAGGTAACAGAGTCAGATGAATATTAGAGACAGGGGAAAACTGAAACTGAAACTCCAGACACAGCATCAAAGAAGCGCCCAGATTAGCGCTGCATAAACCAAAATGCGGTTTGATCTTTTGTATATTTTGGCTTTTTTCATCTGCCTCAGTAGGACAGTCTCTGAAATGCACTCTCCTAGCCTCCAGATGTAAATCTTATTTTTCTGGTTGCTCCCTGGAGAGCGATATATCCTTGCCTGAGGCAGCCAAAACTCGGTGGCTCCCAACAATAAGTAAGATCCCTTTTTATAATCACTTTTTAAATGATTTGCGCACCATCACCCAATGTCTTTCCTTTTGCAACTGCTGGGTGTGTAACTCTTTGTCTTATAATACTTTCTGTGTGGTTTACAATATGTTATTAGAAAATATATGTGTCTATAAAGCATCCTACTTCCTCCATTATATGAGAAAGGACAATTTTAAGACCAGTAGAGAGATGCTGCTATTTTGTGGGTGACAGTATCGTTAAGTGTGATCATTACTGCTTTGCCCATCCCACGGGGTGTGTTGATTTCCTCCACAGGTACGTGCTTGGATAATGTCATCCAAAACGCGGGCGAGTGTTTGTATAATTCTTTACTTTTGTATTAGGACTCGTGCATACATCATGTGCCCGCAATCAGTGCATGTAAGATCGGAGACCGTAGGATCCACTGCTACACTGGGACTGTGTTCATAGGACGATGTGAAGATGCAAATGCAGTTTTGTTGTTTGCATTTTTCAAATCGATCTCTTGATAAGTGTCCCTTTTTTATTTTCCTTGCAAGTGGGGGATATTTCAGGGATATATACTTAAAAAGGAATTTCTTTATTAATTTATATATACCTGTGAGCGAATTATATCAAGTTATATTGGATTGGGAAAACTAACATAAATAGTTTTTAAATGTGTAGTTTCTGGGCAAGTAATACAGAGATCTCCAGTTGAAGAACTGTTGACTAGATAAGTTTATCCTTGCCAGAATTATGACTTTTAGTCACTTCATTCCTCCATGGTCTCCAGATCTGTTCACTTTGTTTTGTCTTGTCTTATGTTGACTTTCTTCTTCCAGCATGAAACACATTATTAGTTTTTCATGAATGATTTGATCTGAATCTATGGTTCTGTCACTCCAGTGGTCTTTTTATTTCCACGTGTGTTCTACTAATTTTACACTCATTTATTGTTTTTATCAAGTATTTTTTGAGGACCTATGATCCAGTTTCCTGCATAAGAAACAAAATAGACATGATCCCCGCCCCCCCCACAGTTCAACATCGGGCATAGTGCGTGGTATATAGTGACCAGTCAGTACACGTCATATTCAATATATGTGATATGCATGCTTTCCTCCCATTTCTTAATGGTGATTCAGTGATGATTTTGATCATCATTTTGGCATCTTTCTTTGATAAACAGAAATTCTTAACTTGGATATAGTCCCTTTTTTAAATATTTCCCCATGGTTAACAATTTTTATGTATTAAAACTCTTGCTTTAACATCATGAAGCTATTATTAAGTTATCTTCTTTTTTCTTTTCTTTTAAATGCTTATTTATTTTTGGTGCACCTGGGTGGCTCAGTTGGTTAAGCATCTGACTTCGGCTCAGGTCATGATCCCATGGTTTGTGAGTTCAAGGCCTGCACTGGGCTCTGTGCTGACAGATCGGAGTTTGGAGCCTGTTTCAGATTCTGTGTGTCTCTCTCTGTTCCTCCCTCCCTCTCTCTTTCTCTATCTCTCTCAAAAATAAAGATTAAAAATTTCTTTAAATGTTTATTTAATTTTGAGAGAGAGACAGCACGAGCAGAGGAGGGGCAGAGAGAGAGGGAGACACAGAATCCAAAGCAGGCTCCAGGCTCCAAGCTGTTCAGCACAGAATCCCATGCAGGGCTTGAATTCACTAACGATGAGTTTGTGACCTGAGGCAAACTCATATGCTTAACTGACTGAGCCCCTCAGGTGCCCCTATTAGGTGATCTTTGAGAAGCTTTACTGTTTTACCCTCTATGCTCCGTGTACAATTTACCTGGAATTTATTATTTTTTAAAGCTGTGAAGTAGGGGAAAGTCTTTTTTCTCCCAAGTTGCTAGCTAATTTTTTCAGTTCACATTGAAAATATTGTCTTTTCCTTCAATGCTCTGAAGAACCAAACTTCAAAATCAAGTGTACAAATATATGTGAATTGGTTTTAGGACTATTTTGTCCATTTATCTGGTCCATTTTCCCATATTTACTTAAGTACTACTCTGTCTTGATTATTCCACATTTATAATAAATCAATCTGTTAAATTCTCTAACTTTGTTTTCCCGTATATTAAAATTGGCTATTCTTAGTCCATTTGATTTCTATATGAAGCTTGGAATCTGTTTGTCAATTTCTGGTATGAAATGTCTGTGGAAATTGTTTTGGATCTCAACAAATCTATAAATAAATTATATATTCATTTTTGTTCTTATTATCCTGAGGACCTTGGGATATTAAACTCACGAGGAACAAAACTGGAGGTGCTTACTTATTGAGACATAATTCAAATGAATAGTCCTGCCTCTTAAAAATGATCTTAATTCATATCCTCTGTGGTTTGTGGGACACTAAATTCTTTATTCCATTAGCAGCAACGACTGACATAAACATAACCACAAATCACAACTCTAATTTTATTAAATGCATAGGATGGGCCAGATACTGTTTTAAATGTTCCCTTATTTTATTTCTAATTCTTATGAAGACCGTACATGGAACCTTTCAAATGAAGAAACTAACATGTTCATCAGGATTACCTAATGTGCCTAATGTTGTCTACCCAGTAAATGATGAGGCCAGAGGCCAAATTCTGCTGTGGGCTTTCCTCACAGTCAAGTTCCCAGTGACTAGGGCAGAAAAGACTGCAGAGATTCACTCAACACCTATGTGGTGACTTAATAGACACTTATGTCTTCTCCATCCATTTGCTATTAGTGATTCCTATTTCCTTCCTCAAAAAAAAAGATAAAACTTTTAAAATAAAAAAAGGTTTTAATAATTAGCAAATTCACCTTTCATAGTATCTAGCATAATCTGTAAGTGAGAAAGTGTTAAAAAATCTAATTAATCAAAGAGTGCCAGAGGCCCAAACTGAGAAATCACCTCTTCACTTAGTACTTCAGAAGTCTGCATAGTACGTAGGTGTCATAGATGTTTTATTATCTCTTTTTTGAATTGCTTTTTAAACTGGGGGCATAAACATGTCTTTTATGGCAAGATCACATTGAATGTAATTGTTTTCATCTGACTCTTCCTCTTAGATTTGGACCTAGGGAGTGAAAGATACATTTTAAAAATTATTTACAAGCTTATTAAAATATATTTATTTATTTATTTATTTTTTAATAGTTTATTGTCAAATTGGTTTTCATATAACACCCAGTGCTCTTCCCCACAAGTGCCCTCCTCCATCACCACCACCTCTTTCCCCCCCTCCCCTTCAACTCTTGGTTCATTTTTATTATTCAGTAGTCTCTTAGGTTTTGCATCCCTCTTTCTCCCCAACTCTCTCCTTCTTCTCCTCCCCCTGGTCCTCCATTAGGTTTCTCCTGTTCTCCTGTTAGATCTATGAGTGCAAACATATGGTATCTGTCCTTCTCCACCTGACTTACTTCACTTAGCATGACACCCTCTAGGTCCATCCACTTTGCTACAAATGGCCAGATTTCATTCTTTCTCATTGCCATGTAATACTCCATTGTATGTGTGTATGTGTGTGTGTGTATATATATATACATACACACCACATCTTCTTCATCCGTTCATCGGGTGATGGACATTTAGGCTCTTTCCATGATTTGGCTATTGTTGACAGTGTTGCTATGAACATTGGGGTACATGTGCCCTTATGCATCAGCACTTATGTATCCCTTGGGTAAATCCCTAGCAGTGCTATTTCTGGGTCATAGGGGAGTTCTACTGATAGTTTTTAGAGGAACCTCCACATTGTTTTCCAGAGTGGCTGTACCAGTTTACATTCCCACCAACAGTGTAGAAGGGTGCCTGTCTCTCCACACCCTCGCCAACATCTATAGTCTCTTGATTTGTTCATTTTAGCCACTCTAACTGGCATAGGGTGGTATCCCAGTGTGGTTTTGGTTTGTATTTCCCTGATGATGAGTGACACTGAGCCTCATTTCATGTGCCTGTTGGCCATCTGGATGTGCTCTTTGCAGAAGTGTCTGTTCATGTCTTCTGCCCATTTCTTCACTGGGTTATTTGTTTTTTGGGTGTGGAGTTTGGTGAGTTCCTTGTAGATTTTGGATACTAGTCCTTTATCTGATATGTCATTTACAACTATCTTTTCCCATTCTGTCAGTTGCCTATTAGTTTTCTTGATTAGTTTGCAGTGCAGAAGCTTTTTATCTTGATGAGGTCCCAAGAGTTCAGTTTTGCTTTCATTTCCCTTGCCTTTGGGGATGTGTTGAGTAGGAGATTGCTGCGGTGGAGGTCTAGGAGGTTTTTTCCTACTTTCTCCTCGAGGGTTTTGGTGGTTTCCTGTCTCACATTCAGGTCTTTCAGCCATTTTGACTTAATTTTTGTGTATGGTGTAAGAAAGTGGTCTAGTTTCATTCTTCTGCATGTTGCTGTCCAGTTCTCCCAGCACCACCTGCTAAAGAGGCGGTCTTTTTTCAATCACATACTCTTTCCTGCTTTGTCACAAATTAATTGGCTATACATTTGTGGGCCCAGTTTGGGGTTCTCTATCTATTCCATTGGTCTATGTGTCTGTTTTTGTGCCAATACCATACTCTCTTGATGATGACAGCTTTGTAGTAGAGGCTAACATCTGGGATTGTGATGCCTCCCATTTTGGTTTTGTTCTTCAATATGACTTTGGATATTCAGGGTCATTTGTGGTTCCATATGAATTTAAGGATAGCTTGTTCTAGCTTGAGAAGAACGCTGATGCAACTTTGATGGGGATTGCATTGAATGTATAGATTGTTTTGGGTCGTAATGCCATTTTCACAATGTTTATTCTTCCGATCCATGAACATGGAATGTTTTCCCATTTCTTGGTGTCTTCTTCAATCTCTTTCATAAGTTTTCTATAGTTTTCATCATATGAGTCTTTTACATCCTTGGTTAGGTTTATTCCTATGTATTTTATGGTTTTTCGTGTAATTGTGAACAGGATAAGTTTCTTGATTTCCCTTTCCACTGCTTCATTATTAGTGTATAGGAATGCAACTGATTTCTGTACATTGATTTTGTACCCTGCAACTTTACTGAATCCATTGATCAGTTCTAGAAGGCTTCTGGTGGAGTCTTTCAGGTTTTCCATGTAGAGTATCATGTCATCTGCAAAAAGTGAAAGTTTGACTTCTTCTTTGCCAATTCTGATGCCTTTTATTTCCTTTTGTTGTCTGACTGTGATGCTAGGACTTCCAGCACTATGTTAAACATCAGTGGTGAGAGTGGACACCCCTGTCATGTTCCTGATCTCAGGGGGAAAGCTCTCAGTTTTTCCCCATTGAGGATGATATTAGCTGTGGGCTTTTCATAACTTGCTTTTATAATGTTTAGGTAAGCTCCTTCTATTCCAACTTTCAAGGGTTTTTATTAAGAAAGGTGCTGTATTTTGTCAAATGCTTTTTCTGCATCTATTGACAGGAACATATGGTTTTTATCTTTTCTTTTGTTAGTGTGATGTATCACACTGGTGGATTTGCAGATATTGAACCAACCCTGTAACCCAGGAATGAATCCCACTTGACCATGATGGATCACTTTTTCATATGCTGTTGAATTTGATTTGCCAGTATCTTGTTGAATAGTTTTGCATCTGTATTCATTAGGGATATTGGTCTGTAGTTCTCTTTTTTTGCTGGGTCTCTATCTGGTTTGAGTATCAAGGTGATGCTGGCTTTGTAGAATGAGTTTGGAAGTTTTCCTTCTATTTTTATTTTTTGGAATAGTTTGAGAAGAATGGGTATTAGCTCTGCTTAAATGTCTGGTAGAATTTCCCTGGGAAGCCATCTGGCCCTGGGCTCTTATTTGCTAGGAGATTTTTGATAACGGATTCAATTTCTTCACTGGTTATTGGTCTATTCATGCTTTCTATCTCTTCCCGTTTGAATTTTGGTAGTGCATTTGCATTTAGAAATTTGTCCATTTCTTCAGGGTGTCCAGTTTGTTGGCATATAATTTTTCATAGTAATCGCTGATGATTGCTTGTTTTCTAAGGGATTGGTTGTAATAGAACCTTTTTCATTCATGATTTTATCTATCTGGGTGCTCTCTCTTTTCTTTCTGAGGAGCCTGGCTAGAGATTTATCAATTTTGTTTATTTTTTCAAAGAACCAACTCTTGGTTTCATTGATCTGCTAGACTGTTTTTTTTAATTCTATATTGTTTATTTCTGCCCTGATCTTTATTATTTCTTTTTTTTCTGCTAGGTTTGGGGTGCTCTTGCTGCTTCCCTTCTAGTTCCAGTAGGTGCTCTGTTAGATTTTGAATTTGCACTTTTTCTAGTTTGTTGAAATAGGCCTGGATCGCCTCTTAGGACTGCCTTTGCTGTGTCCCAGAGATTTTGGATTGTTGTATTTTCGTTTTCGTTGGTTTCCATATATTTTTTAATTTCTTCTCTAATT
>NC_043709.1:117620101-117673294 GCF_006229205.1 Suricata suricatta
AGGGCTGCTTTATGTCCCAGTATGTGGTCTATCTTGGAGAATGTGCCATGTGCACTCTAGAAGAAGGTGACTTTCCTAACTTCAGGATACAGAGTTCTAAATATATCTATCAGTTCCATCTGTTCCAATGTGTCATTCAGGTCCATTGTTTCTTTAGTGATTTTCTGTCTGGTTGATCTATCCATTGCTGTCAGTGGAGTATTAAAGTCCCCTCAATTAGCACATTCTTATCAATAAGACTGTTTCTGTCTGTGATTAATTGTTTTATGTATTTGGGCGTTCCCAAATTTGGCACATAGATATTTATAATTGTTAGCTCTTCCTGATGGAGAGACCCTGTCATTATTATATAATGTCCTTCTTCATCTCTTGTTACTGCCTTTACTGTAAAGTCCAGTTTGTCTGATATAAGTATGGCTACTCCAGCTTTCTTTTGGCTTCCAGTCCCATGATAGATATTTCTCCATCCCTTTACTTTCAACCTCTTCAGGTTGAAAATGAGTCTCTTGTAGACTGCACATAGATGGGTTTTGTTTTTTTAATCCATTCTGCTACCCTGTATCATTTGGTTGGAGCATTCAGTCCATTTACATTCAGTGTTATTATTGAGAAATGGGGGTTTAGAGTCATTGTGTTCTCCCTAGAATTCATGTTTATAGTGGTGTCTCTGGCACCTTGTATTCTTTGCAACATTTCCCTCACAGAGTCCCTCTTAGGATTTCTTGTAGGGCTAGTTTGGTGGTCACGAATTCTCTCAATTTTTGTTTATTTGAGAACACCTTTATCCTCCTATTTTGAATGTCAGGCTTGCTGGATAAAGGATTCTTGGCTTCATGTTGTTTCTGTTCATCACATTGAAGATTTCCTGCCATTTCTTCCTGACCTGCCAAGTTTCATTAGATGGGTCTGCAACCACTCTGATAGGTTTCTCTTTGTACATTAGAGCCCTTTTATCCCTAGCTGCTTTAAGAATTCTCTCTTTATCATTATATTTTGCCAGTTTCACTATGATATGTCGTGCTGAAGGTCGATTCAAATTACATCTTAAGGGGGTTCTTTGTGCCACTTAAATTTGAATGCCTATTTCTTTCCCCAGATTTGGGAAATTCTCAGTTATAATTTGGTCTAGTATCCCTTCCGGACCTTTCTCTCTCTTTCTTCCTCTTCAGGAATTCCTATGATAGGGATATTGTTCCATTTGATTTTTATCACTGAGGTTTCAAATTCTCCTTTCCTGCTCCTGGATCAAGTTCTCTCTCTTTTTTTTTTTTTTTTTCCCGGTTTCCTCTTTTGCTATAACTATGTCTTCTAATTCACCTACTCTTTTCTCTGTGTCTTCAGTTCTTTGGGTGGCTGCCTCCACTTTATTATTCACCTCATTTATCACCTTTTTTAACTCATCACACCTATTTTCAAAGTTCCTAGTCATTGTTTCAGTTGCTTCTCTGATGCTTTTTTCAACCCTAGAGATTAATGTTATGACAACTTTTTAAAATTCTTGTTCAGTGATGTTGTTTAGATCTGTTTTGAGCAGTTCTGTGGCTGTGACTTCTTCCTGGAGATTCTTCAGGGGAGAGTTCTTCCGTTTTGTCATTTTGGCTAGTTTTCTGTGTCTTGTCAGGTTTAAAAAGCTCGTTGTGCACCTGTTAGTATTGCTCTGTTAAAGGAGGCTTATTGCCTGTCCAGGGCCTGTCATTTCAGGAAATATTCATTTAATGGTGTCTCTCAGTTTCTCGTGTTGTGCCGTTGATTATTTTATTTCCCTACTCAGCGATATTTGGGACTCGCTGTCAAGTACCTTTGGCTTGTTTCTTGGGGTAGCCCTGAAACGGAAAACAGACAGACAAACACGGAGGGAACAGAAACACGCAAACACACAGACAAATCAAACAAACAAACAAATTAAAAGGAGGAAAGGAAGAAAAGGGAGAGAAAAGAGGAGAAGAAAATACTAAAGGGGGGCAGAGACAACAAAGGACAATGGACAGTCTAAAAGTGTATAGCCAGTTGAGGGGAGAGAGAAGGATGAGATAAGGGAGAATATATGTGAATGGCAAGCGAGGAAAAAAAAAAGGGAGAAAGGAAAAAGGAAAATAAGGAGTAAGGATCGCGCAAGGGTGGGGGCAGTTTTTTTCCCTTGTGCTACCTGCATTCGGGATTTGGGCTGCTCAGTGGTTATATATGGAGTGAGAGTTTTTCTCTCCGTGAGGAGTTAAACATTCTTTCTCTATTCTCTAGAGACAGTACTCTGAACGTGTTCAGTTTCTCTATCTCTTCCCTTTGCCTCTCAGGTTCTCCGCATGCTTTCCCTGTGTTGGGCTGGGGCTCTCACCTCCCCTGCCCTTCTCGGGCTGGCCCATTTTCCAATCTCCCCAGTTTGTACTCACTCACTCAGGCATCTTTGAGGTTGTTTTCTTTCTGGAGTCTGTATTTTCTCCTTCAACTCTTGCAGATGAGAGTAATGTCTTTCTCAGTTCAATAGATGGGGCAGACAAAGTTTACAGAGCTCCCTTCCTCTCCGTCATCTTGGCTCCTCCCTAAAATATATTTAAATAAAACTGACCTAAATTAATGGAGACTCAGTTTGAGACTTGGAAAGCCTTTTAGACCTGTAAGTAGAATTCTAGGCCAGTTTGCTTTCTGTTTTCCATGCTTTAATTTTTTATATATATTTTTCTTCCTTATGTGCCCCTTCTAAATGTATTCAGTTCTTTAGAGTACATTTTACCCACATGAAAATATTTCACTCACATATGGAATCCAAAAAAACTGAAACAAATGAATAAAAAAAAGCCAAATGGAGTCCTAAGTACAGAGGACAGTGTGGTGGTTACCAGAGGGGAGGAGGGGATGGGCAAAATAGGTAATAGGGATTAAGAAGTACAAAATTTAAAAAAAAATTTTTAAATGTTTTTTTTTTCATTTTTGAGAGACAGAGAGAGACAGCGCGAGCAGGGGAGGGTCAGAGAGAGAGGGAGACACAGAATCCGAAGCAGGCTCCAGGTTCTGAGCTGTCAGCACAGAGCCCGATGTGGGGCTCAAATCCATGAACCATGAGATCATGACCTGAGCCAAAGCCGGATGCTTAACCAACTGAGCCACCCAGGCGCCCCCAAGAAATACAAACTTTAAACTTCCAGTTATAAAGCAAATAACTCACAAGGTGAAAAGTATAGCTTAGGGACTATCATCAATAATGTTGTAATAATATATGGTGACAACATTTTTCATGCTGAGCACTGAGTAATGTATAGAATAGTCACATCAGTATGTGGTGTATCTGAAACCAATATAACATTGTATGTCAATTATACAACACTAAAAAATTAAATGTTAAAAAAAAGAAAATACACTACACAAAGCTGACCACATTATTATAGAAAAAGAATTCCATACAATCAAAGTATTACAGATTAGACTTGGTAAATTCAACCTTTACTGTAATTTGTGCACATTGAACCAACTGATACATGGATTCACAATCAAAATAGTAGAATAAAAATTTTCTTTCTCCCTCCCCTTTTCTTTTTTACTTCTCTGACTCATCAAATAACCTTAGTCACCACCATCCCTTAATTTACAAAGCCTTAACCATTCATAGACATTAGGGGGATACACAATGTTCAAGGAATTTAAATATAATGTATCATACTAGCCCACGTAAACTGAGTACAAAAAATATTCACATAAAGGTGTTCACCTGTAAGTCCTAGATTACCAGCTTCTGTGCCCAAAAAGAAAATTAAAAAAACCCAGATTTAACAAGTAATATTTGAAACTAACTTTGTGCCTGGTTTTAAACCTCTCTTGCACCCAAGTCAGCCCCACACGAATGTTAAATCTCTGTAACCTACTCCCTTGAGGAAGGAGGCCCATGGGGCATGAAAGATTTCGTTAAACTATTCCTAAATAAACTCCCTTCCTCCCGTGGCCTCTCATGGAAACAGATGTGTCAACTGGTGGCAGTGGATTCACCTCTAGATGGTCACTGAGGGAGCTTATGTTAGCCAGTCCTCAAGTCCTACCTCCTCATTTCTCCTCTAAGAGCATCTCTCTAGAGAGAGGGGGAGACACAGAACCTGAAGAGGCCTCAAGCTCTGGGCTCCAGGCTCCAGGCTCCCAGCTGTCAGCACAGAGCCTGAGGTAGGACTCAAACTTGTGAACCGCATCTGGGCTGGAGTCTTTTAGATGCTCAACTCACTGAGCCACCCAGGTGCCCCCAAATAGGCTATGACTTAGGTGAACATTGAATACACTCCCTGAGTAAGACAGCCATGGAGCCAAACCTCCTCTGGGTGGGAGGCAAGAACTCCCGCTCTCCTGTCCCAGTGTGTCTGGGATGAGATGAGGCTAAGGCCCGCAACCATAGTCCCAGGGCCCAGGAAGGGGTCCGATGGAGCGTCTTGATTGACAGATTGTGGCCGTCTCTTGGCTACAAGTAAGAGGCAGTAGAATAAGATTTCTGTTGAGGATTCTGAGTTATCATTATGCCATAAAACATTATTATGCTTTAGGAAAAATTATAGAACAATAAATTATGGTTAATGATGAACTATATAAAGTATACACAAAAAATGATGAACTATATTATAGTTTATGATTCTCTCTCTCTTTCTTTAATCTGATAAATGCTTTGTCCCTTCCCCAGAAATACCACAGATGGCTGGTATCTGTATGCTGACAGCTCAAATGGAAAATTTGGTGACATGGCTGATATCCTCACTCCTGTTATTTCACGCACGGGGCCAAAATGCACTCTGGTGTTCTGGACTCATATGAATGGTGCTACAGTTGGTTCTCTCCAGGTATTACTTAAGCGATTGCACTTTTTAAATCTTCTCCATCAAAATTCATACCATACAGTCTAGTGTTACTACAATAGTTTACTAATAAGTGAAAATGGAGAATTGTTAACACCTGACTCATTTCAGTATGATATGATCAAAAAAGAGCTTTAACAGAATGGGACCTGAAAGGCTAGTAGAATATTGGTTTTACTATTTGGTTTAGGGTTATTATCTTTTACTATGAGGTTACAGCTTCTGTGTCCTAAAGTTTTTTACTTGAAATGTTTCATGTAGGTTTTAGTATCAATGTTCTAGGAATACCCGTGTTCTGAGAATAGGGCAAATGAATTCGACCCTCTTTGGTGATGTTTGGATGTGCACTCTTCATATTGATGGTAATGCTGCTGCATTTCCTGGTTGTCTTTTTTCAAATTGTTTCTTTATGAAAAAAATTAAACTGTTTTCAGAATTACTCTTTAGATTGTTTGAAGCTGTTTCAATAATCTCACAGGCAACTGAAATAGAATGTTCATTCAGAGTTCCTATTTTTTATGCCCATTGTCCCAGCACCATTTTTTATAGGAAAAACTCCGTACAAAATCACCTATCATACCTGGCTATCTCTAGTGCTTTTCAAATTGGAATAATTCCTTACTCTTCTCTAGACTGCTACAACATTTATATTTTAAAATATGATCTAATCTAGTATGTAGAATCCAATCATTTTAGATTTATTTAATGTTAAATATGTATATTGGCTGTAATATCATCAATATTATGTTCTTTTCATTGCATCCTAATGGTAGTACATGATACCTATAGGCTTCATTACTGTTATTCGCTGTGTTATCAATAGATATTTTATGAAGCGAGATTTTGATGGTGTGTAAAATCCTGCTATCAAGTCAGTTTTACTTGCTAGTTTTTGAATCGTTTAGTATTTTTAGCTGGAATTAATTTTACTAAGATGATAACTCAATTGTGATTTTTTAAACTCCATTATTTTGTTCACATTTGTACATTGGTTTTCCATTGTAAAAAAACACCATCATCCCCACCACAACCAACAAAATTATTTCTCCATTTATCTCTCCCTTAATTGATTTATATAAGTGTGGATTCATGGGTTCCTTTTGTATTCAGTTGGTTATCATCTATTACTATTATTTATTTATTTATTTATTTATTTATTTATTTATTTATTTATTTATTTTTTGAGAGACAGAGACAGCCTGAGCAGGGGAGGGGCAGAGAGAGAGGGAGACTCAGAATCCGAAGCAGGCTCCAGACTCTGAGCTGTCAGCACAGAGCCCGATGTGGGGCTTGAACCCAGGAACCTTGAGATCATGACCTGAGCTGAAGTTGGACACTCAATTGACTGAGCCACCCAGGCGCCCCTACTATTATTATTGGTTAATTGTGAACTTGCCCCAGATTTGCTCATAAGATACTCTTTAAGCTGACTTCTGTGTCTCTTTGACAAGTCCATTAGTCTTTGAGCATTTTCTTCCTGTCTGTCTAAGGAGATGTTCCAGACTTATGTTATTTTTATCCTGTTCCATCCCTGGAGTTAATTGTTTTCCCAGAGGGTCCTGATTCCTTTTAGAAGACCAAGTTATATATAAGCAAAACAGAATCTCAGTGCAGATCCCTAGATCCTGTTTTCCCATATAGGGCATGGTTTATAGAATATATGAGGTTTTTTTTAAAAATTGTTTTAATGCTTATTTTTGAGAGAAAGAGAGAGTGTGAGGAGTGGAGGGGCAGAGAGAGAGGAAGATACAGAATCAGAAGCGGGCTCCTGGCTCTGAGCTGTCAGCACAGAGCCCGACATGGAGCTCGAACCCACAAACTGTGAGATCATGACCTGAGCCGAAGTCGGTCACTTAACTAACTAAGCCACTCAGGTGCCCCAAATATATGAGGTTTTAAGTGATATTTAAAATTGCATCATTACAGAGAATGAGCCAACTCCATTTTTAAATATGTCCATTTCTACTGTTTCATAGCCTATGCAGCATTTTCCAGGAAGTCATGTCTGAAAGATAAATCCCAGAATTGTAGAATTGTTTGCCATGAGCAGTTGTAGACCAGGGATATCTTACTAAACACAAGCACAGTAAAGGGCTGTCCCCTTGTCAAATACAATCAATCTGTTTGCCAAGAAGTCCATGTTGAGAATATTTGCCAAGAGTTCACAGTTAGGTTCCCTGCTCCCCAATAGAGAGAAACAGGCTGTAGACCTGCTGGTTTACCACTTCTTTCCCCAGACCTTCATTGGAATCTTAACATTAGGTGCTATGGCTCTCCATTTTATCACTATATTAATCTAAGATTTTCCTGGCTATATTAAACATTTATTTTCCCCAAGTTTTAGATAAACACAGTTCACAAATACAGGTAGTTTTTATTGCTTGCTTGTTTACATGTTATATTTATATATCGGTTTTAGAAGAATTATCTCATTGGGGCACTTGGACAGCTCAGTTGGTTGAGTGTCTGACTTCAGCTTCAGTCATGATCTCATGGTTTGTGGGTTCAAGCCCTGCATTGGGCTCTGTGCTGACCTCTTGGAACCTGGAGCCTGCTTTGGATACTGGGTTTCCCTCTCTTTCTCTGCCCCTCCCCTGCTCACACTTTGTTTCTCTCTGTCTGGCAAAAATAAATAAAATGTTAAAAAAAATTTTAGAAGAAATACCTTGCTTATTATAGGTAAGACTCCTTACCAGTAATGATTTAAAAGTAAACTTGTTTGTATGTAAGTATGTATGCATGTTTAATAATCTAAAAGCATTCAGGAGTCATGAATTAAAGTTACAACTGATCATTTCTTTTACATTGACTTTTTAAAAATGGTTTTTGGCAAAAGAATCAATACAATTTACTGCAGGGTTTTCATCAGAAAAATGAGAATTATTTAACTCATGTATTTTATGACTAAGATTAATTATCTGAAAAATACTTTCTTCTTTCAGGTACAATTTTGTATTACTAGGTTAAAAATTATAAAATATTAAAGTGTTATAAGTAATTATCAAAAAATTAAAATAATAATACATGTGATGTTATTTTTGTGCATGAATATATCTTAATGATTTGTTTACAGAGTGCTGTTCGTATAAAGATCTATTTCCCATACTTTTTAAAAGTATTCATCAAAAATGATTTTTATTTGGGGCACCTGGGTGGCTCAGTCAGTTAAGTATCTGACTTCAGCTCAGGTCATGATCTCAAGGTTCGTGGGTTCTAGCCCCATGTCAGGCTCTGTACTGACTGCTAGCTCAGAGCCTGGAGCCTCCTTCAGATTCTGTGTCTTTTTCCCTCTCTGCTCCTCCCCTGTTCATGCTGTCTCTCTCTGTCTCTCAAAAATAAATAAGTGTAAAATTTTTTTAAGTAAATATAATTTTAAAAATGATTTTTATTTTTTCAGAAATTGTTTTCTTGACCTTGATAACATGTTGCTTTAACTGAAATTACATATATACAAAACGTTGTGATACTTTTGTTAGTCTCATATTAGAAATTCTCAAGGGCCTGGAAACTCTACTTCTTTGTTCATTATTGCTTGTTAATTATACTCCAACAAAAATAATTGTTTGAATTTACTTATAAATAAGCAGTAATGAAACCATTAAAGGTTACCTCCACTTTCAAAAGTCAAAACGTTCACAAACCCTTTAGCAGAATGATTCCTTTGGTTGTACACGTCGTATTTTTAAAAAGTAATGTTGTGAAATAATTAAATTAGCCATCTGAGTCAATTACTTTAAAATGTGGAGTTGTTCAGTGTGTCCCTGTTCTCTTCAGTTACTCTCTTGTCAGCTCATTTTGTAGTGTTCTAGTAGGGGAGCCATGATAATTCATTCGTCTGCTGAGACAATTCTGAATTTCCCTTTAGAATAAGGATATAGTACCGAGGAGAGTCTGAGGTTTCAAGGCTCTTGGGTAGAGAGCTCTTCCCCTCACAGCACGAGTCAGGCCCACTCATTCCACCCACACGTGTGGTTAAAAATATTGAATGGGCTCCCATTATAACCCCACTGGCCCCTGTGAACCCAAGAGGATAAAGAAGTAAAGTCATCCTGAAAAAAGCACTTTGGTAAGTAATAAGTGCTTTTCATTCGACTCTAGGAATATTATTTAATACATAAAATTCCAGTTGTTACTGCTGTCAGGTTTTTAAAAGCTAATGTATTTAACAGCTCTTCGTTAAATGTTGCCCAGAGCCTTTGTACTTGACTGACAGACATTCATGCACAGTTTTATTACACAGAGCTTGCGTGGTACCCCGGAGACACATTGCTGTATGGAAAACAAAGACATCTAATGAAAAGTGTCCCCTGCTTTTCTCTAAGGGAATTCATGTTGATATTAAAATTTTTTTAAAAAGTCACTGGGAAAATTCGGAATGTTTAAAATTTATCAAGACAATACTTTAATACCTCTTACTTGATTTATCTCCTCTGTAGGTGCTCAGCAAGAAAGACAATGTTACTTCTAAACTGTGGGCTCAAAGTGGACAGCAGGGTACCCAGTGGAAAAAAGTGGAAGTGTTTTTAGGAGTTCAATCACATATACAGGTTTGTAATCCAAGTAGTTGGGTGATGAAGAAGTTCTTTTAATTTTTTTTCTAGCCCAACTTTATTTCCTCTGCTCATGGCCTTCTGGTCCTCCCATGCCCTTCCCGTGTGTTAGATGAATACCAGCCACTCTATGTAGCATTCCCATAAGAAATTTGCAGTTCCACATATTCTAATTTCTCCTAGTTAGACAACCATATTCTAAGAATAGTTAATACCAACCAGGCTCCGCTTCACAATCAGCCTACCTCCTGTAAAGAACACCTCCCTCTACTAACAAATATATCCTCAGAGACTTGTGGAGTAATTATGTAAATTTATTTGAAACCTAATTAAAAAGACGGACATCTGAAAGCACATTCTGTTGTTGAACCTTATTAGAGATAATAGATATACTTAATTCAAAAATATTTTGTGGAGGCACGAAATTTCATGATGCTGTATTTGTCTTTATGGAGATTACAGTAGTATTAGGAGGATAAGGCCTATATGTATTTAATAAATAAATTAAAAAAAGAACAAGTAGGTCATGGATTAAAATGCTTGAACTGAAGGTAATTATTTGCCAGGGCATTTGGTATGGGTTTTGCTTTTTATGGATTATCAAGAAAATAAGAGCTCATGGATGTGTGTGTGTGTGTGTGTGTGTGTGTGTGTGTGTGTGTGTGTGTTTGGCAGAAGAGAGATTTTCTTGGAAGATGAGGCTTAGCTATTAAGATTTTTAAGATCTGGATCTGGAGAGTGAGAATCCAGAGGTATTTATGCTGGCAACATTTTCTTAGTCTTAACTGCACAAAGCTTAATCTCATGAATTTAAAACCACTTATCTCTAGAAAGAAGATATAACATCTTTGCTAATTATGTTTCCAGTCCTCTGCATACGTAGAAATAGTAGCCAGTTCTCTATGTATATTCAGTAAGTACAGTCATGCATTACATCTGATCGATCAGCCCTTCTCAATTCAAGTGGAAGCCAGGCTCGCTACAGCTGCTTCAAGGCACTGATGCAGCATTGTCCCCAATTTGTTGGAATGGCAGGTGTTATAAATACCACATACATGTTTTAAAGGTTATTTATTTTGAGACAGAGTACAAGTTGGAGGAGGGGCAGAGAGAGAGAGGGAGAGAAAAAGAATCTCAAGCAGGCACCACACTGTCAGTGCAAAGCCCAGTGTGGGACTTCAACCCATGAACCATGAGATCATGACTTAAGCTGAAGTCGGATGCTTAATTGATTGAGTCGACCAGACACCCCATAAATTCCATATATTTTTGACCTCTCGCTGGAGTTCAGTTTTCTTATGGGTCATTTGTAGTTAATTTAGGAAGTTGATAGGAAATAAATTCACCCTGAAGCTGTAATTATTAGACTACAATTTCGTATTACACAATATGAAATTTAGTATTAAAATGATTCCATCTGCTCAGTCTCCAAGATCTTTTAATCAAGCATAGAAGAATCCTCAATAAGAACATGTAGAAGGGTTTGCTGCTGCCAGACATAGGCCCTACCCAGGCAATGAATTCTTACCTAGTTCTGTGCAAGCAGAATGTTTGTATAACAAAATCATGTTCAAAATAACATTAAAGGAGATTTCAGCAGGAAGAATTAATTATTAATTAAGCCTTTCTGAACTTTGCATTTTCATATATTGAAATTTGATTGAGGAGAAATATGCCCACGCTGCTTGAATCTTAATATTAGATATTAATGGCTTGTGAATATTTGATGTTTTTTTGTGATTCACTCATTCCTACAATACAAACGTATTAAGCACCTACCGTGGGCAGAGCTCATTCCTGTGCACTGGAGATAGAGTGGTGAGCCAGGCTTACTGCCCATGATTCTTTCATTTTTACAGTACGATTCCCCTTCTCCTTAGAAAGAGGAATGCCTCTGACCATTGAGTAAAACTAGAAGATACTTTTTGAAATTATATGCTGAATCAGCACAGTGGTTTTCAGAGTTTGATTTGGGAGCTCTCAAACTCAAACTGAGTATTTATTTAAAATATTCTGTATGTAACAACAACAGTCAGTCACATAACCCTTAATATGTGCTAAGTACTCTACCATGACTCTGAAATGTTTTTTCCTTTAGTTTTTAACAGCAGTTGCATAATCACTGTCTGTATTTTATAGGTTAGAATACAGAAAGACCTACACATTAGGAAACCCATTCTACTTGTATATTACAAAATGGCTTAGATAGACTTTAAACATAGACAGTTTATCTAGGGGTCCATAATCCAACTGCTTTGCCATACTGCTTCCCTGATTTTCCAAGATAGTTGACCCTGCTTTTATTCTACTGTAAAAAAAAATATGATTACTCTTTAAAAAAAGTATAATCAGTATTCAAGTCTATGGACTCAACATTTTATGGACCATTGGCGTTGATAAATGATGCAATGATTTGATCATTTGGACATGGCAGACATCTGAGATTCTGTCTATAGGACTGCACATAAAAATTAATAAGAGAACACTTATTATCTGATTTCCTATTTACAGAACATTTATCATATGTTTAAATGTTTATATGCATCCAGACAATAGAGAACCCTTTTCAATTTGTGTTTCAGTGTTTCCTTATAAAAACATTGTAGTCCTTATTTTTTCCAGTTTCATCTCTTTTTAATGGTTTCCAACCTTTCACTCTATCAAATCTGTTTTTCTTTTCTAGCACACCTGTTACGAAGAACAATTTATGTAAATTTGCTATATGAATTTTTTAAAATTGTACTTTTATTTTTTGTCTGTTGATAATTTGAGAGACTTTTTTTTCAATTATTTTATCATCTCATCTTAAAAGGAAAACACACAGGTTTTCATACAGTCATATAAGAGCATAACACATCTTTGGGAAAAATGAGAATTCTTTCGAGAAAAATGATTGTTTAGATTTGCTTAAAGGTGTTTTTGAGTTTGCACAATAAATATTTGTATTAAATCACTGAAGTAAATCTTTATCCCTTGTTAACACATTTCTAATTGTTCTAAATTTTTAAAAAATATATGAATATTTCTGGGGCACATGGATGACTCAGCTGGTTAAACCTATGACTTTGGCTCAGGTTATTATCTCGCAGTTGACAAGTTCGAGCCCCACATCGGGGTCTGTGCTGACAGCTCAGAGCCTGGAGTCCACTTCAGAGTCCAGGTCTCTCTCTTTCTCTCTCTCTGCCCCTCCTCCTTTCATGTTGTGTTTCCCTCTCTCTCACAAAAAATAAACACTAAAAAACTAGAAAAACAATAAAATATATGAATACTTATTATCTTAACACACAAAGAGATATTTGGCATGCAGAGAAATATAATCAAGTACTCTGAAGTAATCTCACTAAGAAATTGGAAACTGAACAGTTTGGGACTATGTTCCATGAAAGTGTCCATTGTTATAAGCAGTGGTCATGCCACAAACCGAAGGTGGCATTTCTAAACATTTTACAACTCCTGTAATGATTTCTAATGATTTTGGAGTTTGTATAAATGGAAGCTCGCTGTCAAACAGAGGAACCCGTAAGGATTTTGTTCGCCACATACATTAATCAAAGGCAAAGCCAAATCTTTATAATTTCAAAGATATGGGCTGTTAAAAAAAAAAACCTCCTTGAGGTTTGATATCTTTGCTTTCACATAGTTGGGATGGACGGATCTAAGGAGTGGCGAGAATTGGGCACAACAGAGTGTGTTCTCATCTTCGTTGTCCTGCTGTGCTCGGTCACCTGATTGGCTGCCTCCCCATATGCCGGGAGGCTGTGAGAAATGAGCTTGTTTTGGATCAGAGAACCAGAGGCAGCAGTGGGTAGCTTCGTGGCTCCTACAGGTTTTCCGTGCCCCCTATCCTAAAAATGTAAACAAGAGGCGGTGGTATTGCTGCTCTCACATTCGTAGGTGTTGAGGGTGGTGCAGACGTCAGATGACAGTCAGACTTCCTGGGTCAGTGTCATCATGGGAGTATTGTTATGAGATCGCAGCCTGATACCCTGTATTGAACGTTTGCCTCAACTTTTGAATTCTTGGGACAGCTCGACTGAAATTTCTTCCTGTTTTTTTTTGTTTTGTTTTGTTTTGTTTTATTAGATTGTCTTTAGGGCGAAGCGTGGTGTCAGTTACATGGGAGATGTAGCAGTGGATGACATTTCCTTTCAAGATTGTTCCCCCCTACTTAGCCCTGACAGAAAGTGTACCGCTCAAGAATTCATGTGTGCAAATAGGCACTGCATTGCAAAGGACAAGCTGTGTGATTTTGTCAACGATTGCGCTGATAATTCAGACGAGTCTCCTTTCATTTGCAGTGAGTGGAAGTTTTCTGTTTCCTTTTGCCTTTGTCTTCTACAACCTCGCACTGTCTGTGGTGTGTTAATTGCTGAAACATATGAAAAGTATGTATGGCTCTGCAGCCAGAGCAGGTAAGGTGATTGGCCTATTTGAATATGTTTCTTTCTCTCAGTACTTAATTTAGAACTGTAATTCATTTAAAACAAGTTGTTGAGGGGCGCCTGGGTGGCTCAGTCCGTTAAGGATCTGACTTTGGCTCAGGTCATGCATGATCTCATGGTTCAAGAGTTCAAGCCCTGTGTCAGGCTCTGTGCTGACAGCTCAGAACCTGGAACCTGCTTCAGATTCTGTGTCTCCCTCTTTCTCTGTCCCTCCCCCACTCGCTCTCTGTCTCTCTCTCAAAAATAAATAAAAAACAAGTTGGTAGGGTCACCTAGGAGGCTCTTGGTTGAGTGTCCAACTTCAGCTCAGGTCATTATCTCACTGTTCATGAGTTCAAGCCCCACATGGGGCTCACTGATGTCAGCATAGATCCTGCTTTGGATCATCTGTCTTCCCCCTCCCCTACTTTCTCTGCACCTCTCCGACTCCTGCTCGCGCGCTCTCTCTCTCTCTCTCTCTCTCTCTCTCTCTCAAAAATAAATAAACCTTTTTAAAAAAATAAAATGAGTTGGGGGCTTGGAGTGTTTACGGTAATTGGTGATAAATTGGGAAACAGGTACCCTCAAAGACCATCAGAGTGGAAACAAGTATTTTTCATGGGAAAGCAAGTTTTGGAGAAAAGACAAGGAAAGCATCCATTGAAGCCAATTCATGCCGGGTTGCCAAACCTCTATGCTTTGATGCATTTTAGAGAGTTGTCATTCCTTTATGTAAAGTATGAGATGTGATAAATTGTTAAAAAAAAAAAAAAGACAAAAAATAAATACCCAGATAATACATTAGACACAGTTACCTTCTAAAGGATATGCATATCAGTTATTTGATATTATAGAAGATCAACTCATAATAAACAGCACCTATTAAAATATCCTTAGCTAAATGGGCCACATCTATGCTCATTTGGGTAAGTCTGTAAAGTGAGCAGTCCAGTCCAGTTATTACCTCATTTCATTGCAAATGAGGTGAATACACATCGTCAAAATGAAGGTTGACAAATTATTCTACTTACTAGTAATAATTTCTGAACAAGAATATTATAGTTTGAGACTTTTTTTTTGGTCTGTTGAACCAAATCTGTAATATCTAGAACAACTTCAGTGTAATAAGAGCTCACATTTGTATAGAACTTTTACATTTCAAAGCCCTTTTATCTACTAATCTCTACCTGATCTTCGTAGAAGCCCTGCGGGGTAAGTAGGACAGATACCATTGGTGCATTCCAAGATGAAGCTGTCAACAGACGTGGTTAAGATTTTGTCAAAGTTTTTAGGACTGATGTTGAAAGAATTGGTCCTAGAACCAGGTGCTTTATGATTCACTGCTTTGCTCCAGCTATCATTCCACCTCTGTGTAAAACTGAGCCTTATAATATATATAAGTAATCAAATAGAACAGACATTTTGCTTTTGCATTGTATTATTCATGTTGCAAGTGTATCTCTTTCTCAAGATAAAATTTAATGCAATTTTTAAATATTTAAAGTATCGATTTATTTATGGTTAAATTTTCCCTGAACTCTTTGTACTTATGTTCTAAGTTTGTAAATATTTCTAGGAATGCTTTATGTATATTTAGGAAAGGATGGTAATGCACTCAGAGAGTCTGAAAATCTGGGAACTTACTGTCTTGGTAGTTTTTCTTTTCTGTGTAGTTGGCACACAGTGTTTCATTAGTTTCAGGTGTACAATAGAGTGACTCAGCAACTCTATGCATACACACTACAAGTATAATTGCCATCTTTCATCATGCAGTGCTGTTACAATACCACAGACTGTATTCCCCATGCTGTATTTCTCATCCCCATGACTTACTCGTTTTATAATTGAAGCCTATGTCTCCAAATCTTCTTCACCCATTTTGCCCATACCCCCCTTCCCCCACTTCTGGCAACCATCAATCTGTTCTCCGTATTTATAGGTTTGGTTCTGCTTTCTGTTTGTTTATTCATTTGTTCTTTAGATTCCACATATGAATGAAATCATATTGTATTTGTCTTTTGCTGACCTATTCACTTAGCATAATATTGGTATTTCTTTTATATGAAAATAAAGGCACAAGTAATTATAGGACTTTGGAAGGAAAGTTGTACCAGAAGGTGCTTTTTTGTGAACAAGTCACTCTTGTTAAAGTTTTGAGGGGGGCTACTTAAATCCGTAATTTTGGAGCAAGACAGCTGAATTGCTTCCAGATATTACAGCATATAGAAAAAAAGTGTTTTTCTGTTCATTAGAACAAATCAACGATAACAAAAAGACCAAACCCTAAAAGAAACCCACATTTTGATACTGGTTCTCATACATTAGTATGAATTTTTTTAATACTTATTTTTGAGAGAGAAAAAGTGTGAGAGGAGGAGGGAGACGGGATCCTAACCCCTGATGTGGGGCTCACACTCCCACACTCTGAGATCATGACCCGAGCCAAAGTTGGAAGTCTGACACTTAGTCACTGAATCACCCAGGCACCCCCATGAGTATGATTTTTTAAATAGCATTGTTTATTTTTACAACGTATTTTTTTTTAAGTTTGTTTATTTTGAGAGAGACAAAGAGAGAGAGAGAATCCCAAGCAAGCTCCATACCATTAGCAGGGAGCCTCATGCGGACTTGAGCTCAGTAAACCATGAGATCATGACCTGAGCCAAAACCAAGTCGGATTCTTAATCAACTGAGCCACCCAAGTGCCCCTATTATGTATTTTTTTTAGGTTTATATAAGTTTCTTTAGTAATTGCTGTACATGATGTAGTGCCTGAACTCACAACCCTGAGATCAAGAGTTGCATACTTTGTTTACTAAGATAGCCAGGTGCTCCTTTATTATGTAGTTTTAAAAATTCAGAGGTGCCTGGGTGACTCAGTCACTTAAACATCTGGCTTCAGCTCAGGTCATGATCTCATGGTTCGTGAGTTCAAGCCCCACGTGGGACTCTTTGCTGACAGCTAGCTCAGACACTGGAGACTGTCTTCGGATTCTGTATCTCCCTCTCTCTCTGACCCTCCTCTGCTCATGCTGTCTGTCTCTATCTCTCAAAAAATAAATAAAAAACCTTAAAAAAATTTAAAAATTCACTGAGGGGCACCTGGTAGGTCAGTGGGATAGGCATATGACTTTGGCTCAGGTCATGATCTCACACTTTGTGAGTTTGAGCCCCACATTGGGCTCTCTGTGTTAGCAAAGAGCCCACTTCAGATCTTCTGTCCCCCTTCTCTCTCTGCCCCTCCCCTGCTCATACTATCTCTCTCAAAAATAAATATTTAAAAATCACCTATATTCCTATTCTACAGTACTAAATGTTTTATTTCTAGAGTGTCTAGAATATCCTATATAAATTAGTTATTATCCTGTATATAATGTAAACTTTGATGCTTTAATTAGACCAAGGAGAATACAAAGAAAATTTCTTTACAATTACCATAGCAGCTGATTTCAAAAAATTTGACTGACACCCAGTCAAAAGTTTAACCTTAAGTTCCACAGTATTTGAGGCTTTTAATATCTGGTTTCTTGAGAATTCTAGGTAAAGACTAGTCAAATACCATGACACTAAGAAAACATCCAAAGTCTCATTAAGTAGAAATACACCATGAAGGAGTGGTGGAAGGAATTTAAAAACTCTTTTTACAGGAATAGATTATCCCTGATAATATACTAGTTTATATTATTTTATAAAATAAACTTTTATAAAAACAAAAGTACTTGCTGCTTTCATTTTCTGTAGATTAGTATAGACTCTGAAAACAAAATCTGGCAGAAAAATGAAAAGGTTATTTTTGGCTTTATTATGTAAATAACATGTCTAAAACATGGGACATGGTCAAAGAAGAAAGTGATTTGTACCTCCAACAACTCTCAAATCTCATCTGAATGTATCTTTGCCACTTGAGATAGGTGCACTTTTGGAAAGCAACCTAATTTTTTGTTGCACCATATACTCCAATTAGCATATTAATTGTCCATTCACAATTAAGAGTGTCTCAGGCCTACTGGAAATAATTTAATCTTGAACCATAATTAGTAAGGATGCTGGATATTTAATCAACGCAATTCATAAGTAATCTGAACCTAATGGGCAAATGTAACCCTGTGTGTATCATCTGCAGGAATTGATTCTTTGCAAGCACACACAGAATACTTAACCAAAAAAAGAGAGATTATATTATTAAACATTAACGGAATTGCTGTTGTTTAAATGGATTAAAGTGACATGGACTATGTCTTTTTAATTAGGTTGGCTATCTTTTGGAAAACAAAAGCTGGAAAATACCTATTGGTAGGAGAAACACATTTTAATAATAACCTATGCTTCCCTCAAAAAAAACCCAGTAAAATAAGAAAATGTTTTAAACAAATAATAAAAATGATGCTTAACAATCTTGTGCCATTTAGCTAAGCGAGTACTTAGAGGAAAATTTATAGACTTAAATTCTTATTATTAGAAACTAATTATCTAATAGTGCAAATTAATGGAATAGAACATAGTTGTAAGACAGAGCAGGTTGGAAAAGGCATAAAATTTTAAAACCCTGTCAAGAATGATCAAGGGAAGTAGAGAAAACAGAAATAGCAAATTAACTTAAATGTGTTTATTGAGAATGTATGTATCAAGAAGTATTGGACACACCTAGTTACTAGTTACATCAGTAGATGAAACAGACAAAAATCCTTTTCCTCACATTCTTGGTTTAAACAGAAAATGTTCTCCCCTTCCCACCACCGCATTTGTTTATAAAGTAAATTACAGACTTTGTTAAAAGGTGACAAGCACTATGAGAAAATGCAGAGTCAGTGCCTGGGTAGTAGCTCTGTCCCTTGAGTGACTGACTGTTGAGTTCAGCTCACGTCATGATCTCACAGTCATGGGGTCGAGTCCTGTATAGGGCTTCACATTGAGCTGAGCATGGAGCTTGGGTGGAATTCTCTCTCTCTCTTTCTCTGCCCCTCCCCTGCTCGTTCTCTCTCTATCTCTGTCTCTCTCATTCAAAATAAATAAACTTAAAAAAAATACAGAGTAAACTGAGGGAGACTGTAAATGGAGGGAGTGTAAACTGCAATATTAAGGAGGTGATAAGAACAGGCCTGGATGAAAAATGTCTAAGTAAATCCTTGAGGCAGGTCAGGGACTTAGCCAACACTTGTTATTTACCTTAAAAAAATATATTATAGCCATCCGGGTCTCTATAGAGTAGAATCTCATTATGGTTTTGATTTGCCTTTCCCTACTAGTAATGTTAAGCATCTTTTCGTGCACTTATTAGCCATTTTGTGTGTCTTTTTGGAGAAATGTCTGTTGAAATCCTGTGCCCATCTCTTTAGCACATTGTCTTTTCTTGTTGAGATGTAGGAATTATTTGTATATTCTAGAATTCAACCTGTTATCAAATATATGATTTGTAATTTTTTTCTCGTTCTGTAGGTTGTCATTTTTAGTTTACTTTTTAATTTTAATAGACTGTTTTTAAAAGTAGTTTGAGGTTCACAGCAAATCAGTTACCATACACACACAGCCTTGCCCATTGTTAGTCCCCACCAGACTGGTGATTTGTTGTAATCACTGAACCTACGTCAATGTGTCATTAACCCTCACAGTCCATCATTTACTTCGGGTTCCCTCATAGTAAAAGGATGTTTGATAAATAATATAGCACACTCTTATACTGAATTCCTAAATAACAGTTTTAGTAAAGTTATTACAAATTTTTTAAACACATTTTCCCTACTGAATATTTTCCAAATCCCTCAAAATAACATTTTTTAGGAATACTAATGTGCAAGTTAACTGTTAAAAAATAATCTAAACTCATCTACTCAAATCTGGGTCCATGGACAAATCTTTTGTTAGAGTTCAGTACCTAAGCTCCATTGTAGCAACATTCTTCAGTGAGTCATATGCACCTTAAAATTTGAGAAGCACTAATCTCCAACATACACAATTTTGAAATTTTTTTCTGATGAGAAGAGAGAGCTGTTCTTCTTTATTTACTTATTGGCACATGCACATGTATCAGGCTTTTAATCATTGGCAATAGTGAGTGTTTTAAATAAAAAAATAATTTTGCTTCTATCTTCTTGAGGAATTTAACTGATACAGTTATATTGAAGTCAGGGTTTAGCAGGTATGTATGTATTTGATTGCCAGATCTAGTTTTTTTGAGATACTAAGAAAAGTTTTAAGTGAACATTTTTGGGCAATATTTATGGAACACCGATTATGTACCAGGGTTTGGATGCAGTGAAAGATGTAGACACATTTCCTGCAATCATGGAGCTTACATCAATTTGGTGGCCGGTCTTATGGTGCAGAGGGACACAAACAAACAAAATAAGTAAAATGGCACACTGTATTTCATAATGGCAAGTGCTCTGGGAAAATGTAAAATATAGAAAAGGGGAAAAATGTTTGAAATGGTGCTGCAGTTTCAAATAGGGCAGAGAAGTCCTTATTGAGAAATTAAACTTTGAATAAAGCATGAAAATAATGAATTAAGCCAAATAATCAGGTATTTGTGACTGAATTTTTTAAAACAGTCAAATATTTTAAGTCAGCGATAATTAAAATACAATTCTTTCTATATTATCACCATGTCAATAGCAATGTCCTTTGGTTTCTATAAATGTGTGAACTAAAATTTCCCAACACATTTAGTTATTCTTTAGGACTTTGAGTTGACTTCTTTATATCCTGACTTACCTTTCTCACTTGTTAGAGCAGAATTCTCACATTTTTGAGTAAACAGATGAATTTTGGGGGAGTAGAGGGTGTGGTTTGATACTATGATACATGTTTTACTTACTGGAAGATTACATATATTGCTTCTCTGCCATTTCCAGTTCAGTGCTCCATCTGAAACTTTTTAGCATATCAGAATTGTGTCCAGTTGTGGCAAAAATGGGATTCGAAGTGTAGGGTCCCCCAGTGGGAGAGTGAGGGTATAGCAATGCACATCACTGACAACCACTGACCTAGACAATTACTTCATTCTTTGTCACTAATCATATAAAGTCTAAACAAGCATCTTGTAATTAACACTTGTATATCTGATGTTTACTTTGCATTTGTTTATTTGGTAAACATTGGGTACCTCTGATGTAAGTGGCCCAGGAGCATAAACAAGCAAAAACAAGATATAACCTACATAATTGTGGCACTGCTTGTCTAGTAAAAGAGATAGGTACAAACATTCACATTATGAATGAGAGTTAGAAAAAGTACAAATCACTTTTGGAGGGGAAAAGGGGAGATAATTCGGTTATATATGAAATACTAATCCCAGCATGACCTTTCAAAAGTAATACATCAACTTGAAAATAACTAGTGTGTTTTTAGAGACTTTATTAATCATAGATTATGAATAGCTTTTGTTTTCCTTGGAAGTCTATGTGAGAAGGCAGGCCAGGTATCATAATGTTAAAAAAAATCAGGTTTCATGTGAAGGATCAGCTTTCTTAAGTATCAGAAGTTCATTATTGTAGACTGTAGCTGAGTGACTGGGATTCAGAAAGCTCTGGTCTTTCCACAATTATTGATACTGGTCCTTGATCTCACTATCCAGTGTTTTGAGCGACGGGTTAGGGTAGTATTTTCTATATTTTGAAATAAAGTAGTTATCAGGAAAAAAAAACATTTCTGTATTAGGAGCATAGTTCAATCAGTTTGTGCATTGCAAATTTTCAAAAGGTTGGTATTATCAATACAGTTTTCTAAATTGTCCCCTAAAACCCTTTTTGTATGGGAACAAATATATTCTGAACATTTGTGAGACAGTCTGAAAACTTTTTCTTAAGAATTTATTATTATTACTTGATAGAATAAGGAAATACAAAGGAACTTAAATTCCTAATGATGTCATCCACTGAAAATTGGGAAATGATGTTTTTTAACTTTGAATTTTGAAGTAATTATAAATTCATAGGAAGTTACAAAGATAGTAGGGAGAAATCTTGTGTACCCTTCACACATTTCCCTCATTACCACTCTAGTATGATATCAAAACTGGGAAACTGACATTGGTTTAATACGCATGTATAAGTTCTGTAGAAATTTATTACGTGTGTAAATTCATGTGATCATTACCACAATGAAGATATTCCATCTTGATAAAAAAAAGATATTCTGTCTTCATAAAGATATTCCTTGAGCTACTCCTTTATAGTTATATTTACTCCTACCATCTCCATCCTTGGGAAACTTGTACTTTATTACCCATTTGTATGGTTTGTCATTTTGAGAAAGTTATGTGAATGGAACCACACAGTATGTGACATTTTGACACTTTTGTTTTCATTCAGCATAACCTTCTGTGATCAATCAAAATTGTATGTATGTCATTTTTTCTTTTAGTGGTACCGTCATGTCCCATGGCATGGATGTACTTACTGTTTTTCAGAGCAGCTGTGTTATTTTACCACCAACAAACAATCCAGGAGAGGTCCAGTTTCTAGCTTCATTGTGAGCATTTGGTATTGCAGCTATTTTGATTTTTGCTGCTTTATTGGTGTGGAGTAATACCTAATCATGGTTTTAATTTGCACTTCCGTGATAGCTAGTGATGTTGAATGTATTCTTGTATGTTTCTTTGCCATCTAAAATGTTTCTTCTTGTAGTTTGCTTATTTTCTAATTCAGCTTTTTAAAATTGTTGCGTTTTGAAAGATTTATAAATGTAGATATAAGTCCTTTGACAGATAAGTGAGTGGCAAATATTTCCCCCAGGCTTTAAATTGTCTTTTCATATTCTTAATAGGAAAAGAGCAAATGTTTTAATTTTATTTTGATATAATCCAATTTATTGATCTTTCCTTTTGGAGATCATGCTTTTGATAATATATCTGAAAGCACAAAGTCTGAGGTCTCAGATTTTTTCTATTTTTTGTTCTAACACTGTAGTATTATATTTCATACTTCAATTTATGACTTATGTTTTAAATTTTTATTTAAGATGTGAAGTTTAGGTCAAGATATTTTTCCACATTATCAGGAGAAAATCAAATTTTGTTGCATGTACAGCAACCAACACAAACATGGAAATTCTACAAACAGTGAGGCAACATGATGCTTATGTGAGCTGAGGAGATGGATAGAGATTTGAGCTTGCAAAGCAGAGAAAGAACATTCTCAGGAAAGTGGGAGGAGATGTTTGGAAAGCAAAGGTTGCCTTCTTGTGTAGGTGAGTTTCCTAGGTAAGGGGGAATCTCTGTTAATAGCTCTCTTCATAGTACAAGCAGGCAGCTGAGGGAGAAAAGGTAGAGAGCTTTCCTTGAATCTGCTGGGGTTTTGTTTTTAATACAAAATAATGTTCCTGCCAAAGTGGCCCATCTTGGGATGACTTGTCCTTGGCCTCTTAGAATATTCTATAAAATAAGTACTTAAGTATTTCATTTTTTGAAGGATTATAAATACTATCACATTTTTGTTTTTTTTAATTTATTTTTGAGAGAGAGAGAGCGAGAGAGAGAAAGAGAGAGAGTGCACTCAAGTGCATGTAGGAGTGTGAGCTGGACTGGGTGGGGTGGGCAGAGAGAGAGGAGACGGAGGATCCGAAGCAGGCTTAATGGACTCAGCCACCCAGGTGTCCCAGTGCTATTACATTTTTAATTTTGGTGTCTATGGGTTCATTGTTGGTATATAGAAATACAGATAATTTTATATACTGAACTCGTGTCATTCATCCTTGTTGACTCATTTATTAGTTTTCTGAGTTTTACAATACATTCTCTAGATTTCCTCTGTAGACATATCATCTGAAAATTGGGACTGTTTTAAATCTTCCTTTCTGGTCTTTGTACCTTGAACATTTGGTAGAAATCTCCAGTGACAAATCTGAGCCTAGAGATTTATTTTTCAGGATTTTTAAAATTCTGAGTTCAGTTTCCTTTATAGTTATGAATTTGTGCAGATTATTTTGTATTGGGGAAGTCTTTGCTTTGCCAAAAATAGGTCCATTTCATCTCAGTTGTCTAATGTGCATCTAGAGCTGTTTATATCATTCTTATTTTGTCTTCTTGATACCCACAAGGTTTGATTTATCCTGTTTCATTCCTAGTATGAGTAATTTATATCTTCTATTTTCTTGGATAATCATTTTTTAAAATTGAAAATGCCAATTAATTTAGAGCAAACATAGCTATGAGCCCTTTTATAAATACAATGTAAGTAATTTGTCAAAATATGATTCAGAGTTCAAGTAGGTGAATTATAAAAACAAGGAATCTTAGAGTTTGAGAGGGTAAAAGAAGTTAATCCAACCTCTTTGGAATAGGATCCAAAACTAAGATTTCTGTGAAGGACTCATTTTTGCTCAATATATGACAATTCATCATAAATTGTTTATCTCCATCCTAGCACATACCACATTCTATTAAAATGAGAGAACTCCACTAGGACATGTTTGTTGGTGGATCATCCCCAACATTTAAATTGCTACTTCTAGTAACAAATGAGTCACTAACCAATAAAGGCATCATTTATGTAACTTTCCTAACCTAACAGACAAGGTAGGTGGAGAGGGAGAATCACCCAATTCCTGCTTAAATACTTTCATAAGAAATAGTACACTGCCTCTTTTCATCTAAGAAAAACCCTTGTTATAATAATGTTTTTCCTAATATTGAATCAATGTTTTCATATTTCTACAGTATGGGTTTTTATGATAATCTTTCTTTTTACTTGTAATCCTCCATGAAAAAACTTTAAGAATTGGCAACAGGTACCATTGATTCTGTGCATCTTTTCTTATTCTTCTTTCTTGTGTTTGTAGTCATAGTGTCTGTATAAATATTCTTGAATTTTTAATAACATCATATGTGCATGATTTTAGACCTCTATTCTATAGTCTTCCCTTCAATGTATGGTTTCAGTTCTCGACATTTCTCTGAAACATGGGAATTAAGTGTTCAGAAAATACCACAGTACCCTAAGTAGGATTAGACCATCACAATATTCAGTATCCCCCTCTTTTTTTTCTTCTATGGTAACAGATTCATATAGCCTAAGAATTTTAGGAGTTTAGTTTTTATTCTTTTAATTAGTCTTATGTTGATCATGACTAAGAACAATGAGTAGGAATTTGTATGAATAAATAATAAATAAGAAAGATTCCAGGTAGTAAGAATTACAAAGATAGTAGTAAAGACCCAAAGGAAAGAGAGATCACCTGGTGAGTTTGTGGGAAATATTAGCATCTGGAGCATTTAGATTAAGAGGGTAGAATAGCTAGAAATGAGTTCAGAGAGACAAGGAGGGGAATATAGTAGTCCATGTTAAGAAATGTATACTTTAATTGGAGTTACAGAGAGTCATTTTAGGATTTTAAATAGGGAAATAATATAAAATTTAGTGTTTTGTTTTTTTTTTAATTTTTGAGAGAGAGAGACAATGCAAGCAAGGGAGGGTCAGGGAGAGAGAGAGGGAGACACAGAATCTGAAGCAGGCTCCAGGCTCTGAGCTCTCAGCACAGAACCTGACACGGAGCTCAAACCCACAAACTGTGAGATCATGACCTGAGCTGAAGCCGGATGCTCGACTGACTGAGCCACCCAGGCGTCCCTAAAATTTAGTGTTTAGAAAAATCACTCTGACAGTAGTGTAGATGACATTAATTATGAAGGTGTGGGGATCAGTCAGGAAACTCTGTCAGTATTCTACTAAAGACATAATAGTTTCAGGGTGTATTCAATGAAGATGGAAATGAACATGTTTAGAAGAGAAAAATATATAAATGTGATTGTTAACTCTGGAGGATTTCTGGGTAGGATAAGTGAGTAACTGGAAGTTTCATTTACTCTTCTTAGTTAGTGAAATAAGAGAATGAGGTGGTTTTAAAGGACCTTATTTCACTTTTTGATTTGAGTTTGAGATATGTGTGGGTCTTCCAAATGGAGATCTGTCCAATAAACACGTGGCTAAATAGATCTCACGCTTGGAAAGGCATTTCTGCAGGAGACATAAAAGTGGGAACCATCAACATATGATGATAATGAAAATAATTAAATGGATAATATCAGATGAGGGTATATACAATGGGAAGAGAAGAAATTGGACAGGATCAATACCTGAATATACCAGTATTTATGAGGAAGATGTTTATAAGAGATAGAGAAAGGAAGTAACTAGAAGGAAAAGGAAAGAGAGAAACCCAGAGCCTGGTGTCCTAGAAGACAGGAAAATTATAATTCTGAAAGGAAGAGGTAGCCAACATTGTCAAAGATGCAAACATCAAATAAGTACTGAGAAATCTCCATTAGATTTAATAATAAGTGGGTAATGGGCAATCACCGAGTGTCATTTTCAGAAAATGATGGAAATACAGGTTTGGAATTACTTTTAACAAGACAGTGGTTTTCAATGTATTCCCGACCTGCAGTCATTCAGATGACCCCTATCTCATCTATTTACATTTAAACTGAGAGGTAGGATTTGCCACTTCCTGATATTAAACTTCCATTATCATAGTATCTACCAATCATCAAGCCTACCCAAACTAATATAATCAGTATAAGCAGATAATCTAGTTGCATGGTTACATACCTTCCCCATATCTTCATTCTATCACAAATCAAGTTTTTCCACTTATATTAAGAAATAATTGACCTACATCATTTTTATGTTTAGTGTGTACAGCATGATGGTTTTATTTACATATATTGTGAAATGATTACCACACCAGTTTCAGCCAACATCTGCCTTCTTATTTTATTTTATTTTATTTTATTGAAATGTTTGTTTTTGAGAGAGTAGGGGAGGGAGAGGGAGTGGGAGAACGGGCAGAGAGAGGAAGACAGAGCATCTTCTGACAGCAGAGAGCTCAGTGTGGCGCTTGAATGCCGGAACCATTAGGTCATGACCTGAGCCCAAGTCAGATGCTTAATTGACTAAGTCACCCAAGTGCCTCTATCTTCTTATTTCAGATAAAATGAAAAGAAAAGAGGAAAAAAGGAAAAAATATTTTTACAAGGAAAACTTAATTATCTTAAGAACTTCTCTGTATACCATTCAGTGTTATTAGCTATAGTCATCATGCTATACTTACATTACTCTTACTTGTTTCTCTTATAATTGGAAGTTTATACATTTTGATCACCTTCCTCCGATTCTTTCTCCTTCCACCCTCTACTTATGGTAACCAAAATGTCTGATCTCTTTTTCTATGAATTTTTGTTTTGTTTACATTTGACATAAAGGTGAGATCATGTTGGATTTGTCTTTTTCTGACTTACATCCTTCAGCAAAATGCCTTCAAAGTCTATCTTTGTTGTCACAAATGGTAGAATTTCCTGTTTTTAAAAATGTTTATTTTTAAATGTTTTACTTATTTTTATGAGCGAGCGAGCGAGAGAGAGAGAGAAGGAAAGAGAAAGAGTGTATGGGGGAGGGGAGGTGGAGGAGGAGGAGGCAGCAAGAGAGAGAATCCCAAGCAGGCTCTGCACTGTCAGCATAGATCCCAACACTAGGCTCAGTCTCATGAACTTTGAGTCATGACCTGAGCCAAAATCAAGTCAGACACTTAACCAACTGAACTACTCATGGGCCCCCGGATTTCCTAATTTTTTATAACTATATACTATTCTTGTGTGTTCACGCGCCTGCACACGCACAGGTTTTTTATTCATTCGTCCATTGATGGGCACTTAGTTATTATAAATAATACTGTGAACACATGGGTGCAGTTATCTTTTTGAGTTAATGTTTTGTTTCCTTTGGATATATTTCCAGGAGTGGAATGGCTGGGTCATATAGTTATATTTTCAATCTATTGAAAATCCTCTATATTGTTTTCCATACTGTCTGTAACAATTTTCCATCTCACCAACATTGCACATAGTTGCCCTTTACTCTACATTCATGCCAGGATTTATTATCTCTTGTTTTTGTTTTTGTTTTGATATTGGGCATTCTGTAGGCATGAGAGGATATCTCATTGTGATATTTGCATTTCTCTAATGATGATTGATGTTGAGCATGATTGCATGTACCTGATGGCCTTTATTATAGCTTCTTAGGAAAAATGTCTGTTCAGATCCTTTGCCTATTTTTAAACTGGGATATTTGGTTTTTGCTATTAAGTTGTAGGACTTCTGTATAGACTGTGGATATTAACCCTTTGTCAGATAATTGGTTTGCAACTATTTTTTCCCATTCTGTAGGTTGTCTTTTAAATTTGTTGGTGGTTTTGTTCCATGTACAGAAGCTTTTATATTTGATGTGGTCCCACTATTTTTTTAAATTTATTTGTTTGTTTGCACTTTTGGTGTCATATCCAAAAACTGATTACCAAAACTCATGCCAAGTAGCTTTATTTGTATGTTTTCTTTTAAGAATATCTTGGATTCAGATCTTACAATAAGTCCTTAATCCATTTTGAGTTAATTTGTGTGACTGGTGTAAAATATGGGTCCAATTCATTCTTTTATATGTGAATATTCAGTTGCCCCAATTGTCTCTTCACTTATTGAAGAGACAATTCATTATTGTATATTCTTGGCCCCCTCGTCAAAAATTAATTAATCCTATGTGTTTGCGTTTATTTTTGGGGGCTCAATTCTAATCCATTGGCCTACTTGTCTGTTTTTTTCCTAGTCTGATAAAGGTGTTTATTTAATATCTTCTTGCTTCTTAGTGTAGGTATTATGGGCCTCACTCTGATACTTGCTTTTTGTGCATCTCACAAGTTCTGGTACATTGTGTTTCAATTTTTGTTTGTCTTAAGAAACTTTATCTCCCTTTTAATTTGCTGTCTGAATTATTGCTTATTCAAGGGAGAGTTAATTTCTATGTGTTCATGAATTTTCTAGTTTTTCTCTTGTTCTTAATTTCCAATTTCATGCTATTCTAGTCAAAAAAATACACTGCAGTCTTCTTGAATTCACTAAGATTTGTTTTGTGGTTTATCTTAGAAAGTGTTTTATGTGCACTTGAAATAACTGTAGTTTACTGTTGTATAGTACATGTTATATATGTTTGTTAGGTCCATTTGGTATGTAGTATTGTTCAAGTCCACTGTTTCCTTATTGATTCTCTCTCTAGATTATTGATTTTTAAGAGCTGGTATTGAAGTGGCTGTGTATTATTGTATTACTGTTTATTTTTCCTTTTAGCTCTGTAACTGTTTTACATATTTACGTGCTGCAATTTCAGACCCGTAAATATTTGCAGTGTGATATCTTCTTGGTGTATTTAACCCTTTATAATTGCATAATTATCTTTTCTTTTTTTGTACCAGTTTTAGTTTAAAATCTATTTTGACTGATAGAAGTGTAGCTACCCTTGCTTTATTATTAAATTTATTATTATTATTATTATCATTTACTTGAAACATCTTTTTTCCATCACTTTAATCTCAGTCTATGTGTTTTTAAGACTAAAATGAATCTTTCAGGCAGGATATTGTTAGATTTTTTTTTTAATCCATTCAGCCTTTCTAAGTCTTTAAATTGGAGGATGTAGTCCATTTACATTACTCTAGGTTAGTACTTACTATTGACATTTTGCTCATTGTTTTCTGTGTATTTTGTAGATCCACTGTTCTTTCTTATCCTGTCTCTTTTGTGTTTTAATGTCTTTTGATATCAGTATGCTTTGACATCTTTTTGTGTTCTCTTGTGTTTTTACCACTGAATTTCCTTTGTGGTTACCATGAGGTCAAAATAAAATTTCTTAAACTTTAGCACCTTTTTTTAAGCTAACACAACTTAACTTTTTATAATTAGTAAATTTTACACTTTTGCTTTCACCTCCCCTTAATTTTTTAAAAATGTTTATATATTTTTGAGAGAGATAGAATGAGCAGGAGAGGGGCAGAGAGAGAAGGAAAGAGGGAGTCCAGGGCAGAGCCCAACACAGAGCTCAACCCACAAACTGAAATGTTAACATTTCTGACTGGCTAAAAAACATGGTACCACAATTTGATAAATATTTTTCCAACCTCTTACTTTCAAACTATCACTGACTTTATATTTGAAATGGTTCTGGGGATGTCTTAGTGGCTCAGTCATTTAAGCATTTGACTCTTGATTTTGTCTCAGGCATGATTTCATGGTTCTTGGGATTGAATCCTACACTAGGCTCTGTGCTGGCAATGGAGAGCCTGCTTGGGATTTGTCTCTCGTCTCTCAGTCCCTCTCCTCCCCGCTCTCTCTCAGAAATTTATTCTGAGATTAAATAAAATTAGTTAAGTTTTATTTTTTGATAAATAAAAAAATTTTTAAAGTTAAATAAAATTTTTCTGTTAAAATAGTAAATATAATATATACAGAGTATCTAAATTGATACAGGAGTTTTAAAAATTACAAATGATAAAAGGAAAGTTGTATTATGATAAAGCAGCCAGTTATATTATATATTATGTCAGAAATGTGCATGTATAATAGAACATTAAAATACATGAAATAAAATATGGTAGAATTAGAATAAAAATAGCAATATTCACAATTATAGTCATATCACAGTCATAATCTCTGTCTTATAACTAGATAAAATATTCAGTGTGTAAACAAGAATACCACAGATATAATCATGGGTCCTTCTCTGCACATTATGGAGGCAGGATACTGATATGTCCCAATATTCTTTTTTTTTTTAAGTTTTTATTTATTTATTTATTCATTTATTTATTAATTTATTTAATAGTTTATTGTCAAATTGGTTTCCTTATAACACCCAGGGATCTTCCCCACAAGTGCCCTCCTCCATTACCACCACCTCCCTTCCCCCACCCCTTCCCTTTTCAATTCTCCATTCATTTTCAGTATTCAATAGTCTCTCGGGTTTTGCATCCCTCTGTCTCCCCAACTCTCTTTCCCTCTTCCCCTCCCCATGGGTCTCCGTTAGGTTTCTCCTGTTAGACCTATGAGTGAAACATATGGTATCTGTCCTTCTCCGTCTGATTTGTTTCGCTTAGCATGACACCACCAAGGTTTTACCATAAAGAATTATTGAATTATCAGTGCCTTTCCTGCATCTACATGAAGGCATCATATGATTTTTTCCCTTTTGTGTTGAAGTGATGATTTACATTATTTGATTTTTGAGCATTAGGTCAAGCACATTTCCTGATAAAATGTATTGTTGAAGATTTGGCACCTATGTTCCTGGGTGATATTGGTCTCTGAATTCCTGTCCTAGCCGTTGGTGGTCTGGCTTTCAGGTATTGGCATTCTACTGACTTCGTCAAGAGAGTTGCGAAGAATTCTCTTTTCCTGATGTCCTTTGAGAGTTTGTGTTAGTTGGTATGATTTCACCCTTAAACGCTTAATAGATTTTACCCATAAATCCACCTGAAATTAAAGTTTGGTTTGGGGGAAAAAGTTATATTTTGAATTCAATTTTGGCAATAGAGTGTCATTTAGATTTGTTTCATTTTTAAGGGTTTTTTTACAGGTATTTTCTGATTTCTTCCAAGTTGTTGATATTTTAGAATAAATTTATTATTCACCACAGTTAGTCCTTTCTATTATTTAAATATCAATAGGGTTTCTGGTGCTGTGCTGCCCTTACAACTTTTCTATAAGTATGAATTTATTTAATAATAAAAATTTATAAGAAATGAAGTAATACTAAGAAACTAAAAAAAAGAAAAATATGCATGAGAAAGAAGTAATAGTTTAGGAAACAAAAACAATTCAAATCATAAATACAAAAATATGTTATTTCTTAAAGTAGACAAAAGATAAAACACCAAATTTTAGTTTTAAAAAAGGAGGAAAAACATTTAAATAAATGTAGCCTTGTAAAAGGGAAATTAGTAACTGTAAAAAGACCAATAACTCTTTGTAAATTTGAAAATGTCACTGAAATAGTTAATTTTCTATGAGAAAATGACCAAAATTAAGTAATGAAGCAGAAAACCTGAATAGACCATTAACTATCAAATAAAGTTATCAACAAATGTCCTTCAATTTTGTCTTTCAAGATAGATACTACTGAGTTCTATCACATTTTAATGAACTGATAATGACCAAATAAGCTATTCTAACCATATAAAATGACTAAATTTATTTTATGAAGCTAATATATCACTGATAATGAAGCCTTCAAAAATTAGAAAAGTAAGAAAACTATAGTTCAAACTGCCTGTGAATATAAATGTAGAAGAACTTAAAATGCTAGCAAATCAAATTCAGCATCAGAATCCTTATATCATACTCTTTGAGGTGAAGATCTTACCCCTATTTAAAGGAAGTAACAGGGACGCCTGGGTGGCTCAGTCGGTTGAGCCTCCGACTTCGGCTCAGGTCAGATCTCACATTTGTGGGTTCGAGCCCCGCATCAGGCTCTGTGCAGACAGCTAGCTCAGAGCCTGCAGCCTGCTTCCGGTTCTGTGTCTCCTGCTGTCTGCCCCGCCCCCTCTCATGCTCTGTCTCTCTCTGTATCAAAAGTAAATAAAACATTTTTAAAAATTAAAAGAAAATAAGGTAAGTAACATACTATTCATGTAACCAGATAAAACACTAAAAATATCATAACTGATAGTTGCTGAAAATACTTATTTAAATTTAACACCATTTATATAGAATGAGAAAAGTTTAACATCTTACAGATGATTAAATGTGAAGAAAGCAATGGAAGTACTCTCATTCAAACCAAGGTCAGATCAAGAGTATTTAGTATTGATATTATTACTTAATACTCTTGTTCTGATTCTAATCACTACATAAGGCATAAAATATAGTAACACTAAATTGTAATTGTTTTATGAAGATATGATGATATATCTCAAAAGTCCAGGAGAGTAACATAAAAATATAGAAACATCCCAGCTCTGTATAGTGCCTCCCCCAAACTCATGTCCACCAAGAACCTGTGTACATGACCTTAGTTGGAAGCAGGACCTTTGCAGATGTATGGACTTAAAATGAGCTCATATTAGACTAAAATAAGCCCTACCCCCATGACTAGCATTCTTTTAAGAGGAAGGAAATTGGGACAGCGACACCAGAGGGGAGATGGTGTGGGAACACCCAGGGAAGAATGCCATGGGAAGGGAGGGATGTATGTACAAGGCCAGCTGAGGGATGCTCAGGTTGCTGGTAAGCGGGAGAAATACAGGCAGACCGGGAAGGGCCATCAGGGAGATGGGGGTACTGTGGACACACTGATTTCAGGCTTCTTGCCTTAGCAACTTGGAGGGAATAAATCTTGGTTGTTTAAGGTGTCCTTTTTGTTTTACTTTATTATGGGAGTGCTAAGAAACTAATGCAATCTCCAAAGTCACACAGCCAAGAAAGTACCCCATTTAGACCTGGAAACTTATTTCTCAAATTATAAACCTTGTTCTGGGCATCACCATTGTAGTAATCCATATGATATTCTTGGTTCTACTAAACAAATAAGTAAAAAAAATACATAGCTTCCTTAGATAAGTTGAAAATATTTTTTTTGTTATATAAAGTAATAGTTTCCATACGGTGGGAATTCTCAGAGTTAGTGTGTTAATAATACACTAGTGTGTATTTAAATCTCCCAAAGAAGGATATAATTTATAGGATTCATCATACTTATTTGACGGCAGAACCCTCTTCCTTCGGATGGCAAATTGGCTTCCACAGGGCATTTCATACTTAAATGTTTATTCATTTATTTATTTTGAGAGAGAGATAAAGAGAGAGAAGCAGAGGGGCAGAGAGAGAGAGAGAGAGAGAGAGAGAGAATTTGAAGCAGGCTCTGTGCTGTCAGTGCAGTCTGCTATGGGGCTCAAACTTACAAACTGAACCATGAGATCATGACCTGAGTGGAAGTCTGATGCTTAACTCACTGAGCCACCCAGGTGCCCCAGGACATTCATATTTAGATGAACGGAGTTAAAAGAATTGATAAACTATGCCATGCTACCTCGAGAAAAATCAAGCCAAAATGGATGACTGCCCTCTTTTCATAACTGCCTACCTATAGGCAAAGAGATCTCTTCGAGAATTTCCTCATAGACACATAAATTTTCTTATCCCATAGTAGTTGGAGGGAGGGAGGGAGAGAGAGAGCGAGAGAGAGTGAGAGAGAGAGTCTGTGTGTGTGTGAAGCCTAGTAGTGGTATAGGGTTCCATCATGTCATTATTCAGCAATAGCTCTGCTATTTACAGTGTGGTACTTTGCTTAGTATCATACTCTGAACTTCAACTTTCTCATCAACCAAAATAAGAATGATGACTATTATATTGAAATGTCGTGGGACTTAAATAAAATAAATAAGGCGAATGCTTGGAACTGGAGACACATGCTCAATGCACTGTAGCCCCCTGCCCCCCACCTTCCAGGTCAGTGTTTTCAGCTTCCTAAATGTGCTTTATTTATAGCATATGCTCAATAAATTTATATTAAATGAATAATTGAAAAGAACAGTGAGATCTTAATTTTAGGAATTTGATGGTTGAGTCTTAATACGAATTAAATTAGGTTATGGTCTTTCAAAATTATGAGTTTTTTTTAAATGAAACTGATATTTCATGCTCCTGAAGATAGTGATCAATGGAAAAATTATAGCATTTAGAAAGGTAGAAACTGGTTTGATGGATGACACAGCTGTAGACAAAGGTGTTCATTTTCTTCCTGATGGCACACCTGTCTGGCACTGGCATTAATTGCTCCATGAAACGACAGGAATTGGCATCTGGACAGAAGACTGTTTGCTGCTTTTCTCATCTGGCACCCACGGGAAGCTACGGAATAAGAAATCTTACCACAGTGATGTGAAGTCCGAACAGCTCATGCCAGCTTATTGTATTGTCCCCACTGATATGTTAGAATCAAACTTTCCAAGGAAATGTACCTTCAAAACTGTAGCAAATTTCACAAGAAATACAAAATTTAAATTATGGAGATTCATATAGCAGATTTGTAGGATTTTTTAAAACAACAAATGTGTTTTTTGGCCACACTCATCATTTTTTATACAAGTGACTTTTCTAGATGTTGGTCTTTATAACAATCTTGCCTTCATGTGCTGCTAAATTTTCCACTACAAGGTCAACTGTATTAGTTACTACATTTCATAATGTGTAACTAAGATAACTGTTCAGATTCTAAACATGATGATGAAGGTTTTTACATCCCAGACGTCTGAAATATATATAGGATAACTTTAGTATTCTGAACTCTCAGACTGTAAGTGTGCAGTCTATTCTTGGGAAGAGTAAATTTCAGAAATGTTTCAAATGTAATTTTACCTTATTTCATTTTTAAGTAGTTTATTGTAAAATTAGTTTCCATACAACACCCAGTGCTCTTCCCCACAAGTGCTCTCCTCCATCACCACCACCTCTTTTCCCCGCTCCTCCTTCCCCTTCAACACTCAGTTCATTTTCAGCATTCAATAGTCATAGTCTCTCAAGTTTTGCATCCCTCTCTCTCCCCAACTCTCTTTCCCTCTTCCCTGTGGTCCTCATTAGGTTTCTCCTGTTAGACCTATGAGTTCAAACATATAATATCTATCCTTCTCCATCTGACTTATTTCATTTAGCATGACACCGTCAAGGTCCATCCACTTCCCTACAAATGGCCAGATTTCATTCTTTCTCATTGCCATGTAGTACTCCATTATATATATGTATATACCACATCTTCTTGATCCACTCATCAGGTGATGGACATTTAGGCTCTTTCCATGTTTTGGCTATTGTTCACAGTGCTGTGATGAACATTGGGGTACATGTGCTCCTATGCATCAGCATTTCTGTATCCCTTGGGTAAATCCCAAGCAGTGCTATTGCTGAGTCATAAGGGAGTTCTATGGATAGTTTTTTGAGGAACCTCCACATGGTTTTCCAGAGCGGCTGCACCAGTTTACATTCCCACCAACAGTGTAGGAAGGTGCCCATCCCTCCACACCCTTGCCAGCATCTATAGTCTCTTGATTTGTTCATTTTAGCCACTCTGACTGGTGTGAGGTGGTATCTCTGTGTGGTTTTGATTTGTGTTTCCCTGATGGTGCGTGATGTTGAGCATCGTTTCATGGGCCTGTGGGCCATCTGGATGTCCTCTTTGGAGAAGTGTCTGTTCATGTCTTCTGCCCATTTCTTCACTGGGTTATTTGTTTTTTGGGTGTGAAGTTTGGTGAGTTCCTTGTAGATTTTGGATACTAGCCCTTTATCTGATATGTCATTTGCAACTATCTTTTCCCATTCTGTGAGTTGCTTATGAGTTTTCTTGATTGTTTCCTTTGCAGTTCAGAAGCTTTTTATCTTGATGAGGTCCCAACAGTTAGTTTTGCTTTCATTTCCCTTGCCTTTGGGGATGTGTCAAGTAGGAAATTGCTGCGGTTGAGGTCAAGGAGGTTGTTTCCTACTTTCTCCTTGAGGATTTTGATGGTTTCCTGTCTCACATTCAGGTCCTTCAGCCATTTTGAGTTGATTTTTGTGTATGGTGTAAGAAAGTGGTCTAGTTTCATTCTTCTGCATGCTGCTGTCCAGTTCTCCCAGCACCACCTGCTAAAGAGGCAGTCTTTTTTCCATCAGATACTTTTTCCTGCTTTGTTAAAGATTAATTGGCCATACATGTGTGGGCCCAGTTTGGGGTTCTCTATTCTATTCCATTGGTCCATGTGTCTGTTTTTGTGCCAATACCATACTGTCTTGATGACAGCTTTGTAGTAGAGGCTAAAGTCTGGGATTGTGATGCCTCCCGTTTTGGTTTTCTTCTTCAATATAACTTTGGCTATTCGGGGTCTTTTGTGGTTCCACACGAATTTGAGGATAGTTTGTTCTAGCTTTGAGAAGAATGTTGGTGCAATTTTGATGGGGATTGCATTGAATGTTAGATTGTTTTGGGTAGTAATGACATTTTTACAATGTTTATTCTTCCCATCCATGAACAGGGAATGTTTTTACATTTCTTGGTGTCTTCTTCGATCTCTTTCATAAGTTTTCTATAGTTTTCATCATATAGGTCTTTGACATCCTTGGTTAGGTTTACTCCTAGGTATTTTATGGTTTTTCATGCAATCGTGAATGGGATCAATTTCTTGATTTCTCTTTCTGCTGCTTCATTTATTTCATTTTTAAAAGTTTATTTATTTATTTTGAGAGGGATAGAGGCAGAGCAAGATGGGGAGGGGCAGAGAGAGGAGAGACAGAGAATCCCAAGTACATTCTGTACCATCAGCACAGAGTCTGACATGGGGCTTTAACCCACAAAACCATGAAATTATGATGTGATTCGCTCAATAGATTGAGCTCCCCAGGTGCCCCTCAAATGTAATTTTAAAATTAAATCAGCAATCGGGTTGTAAATGCCATCTTGTTCATTTGGTTACAGAATTATGGTAGAAAATTCTGTATCCTTGAAATATTAGAAATCAGTGTAGGCTGGCTACTAAACCGTTTTAAAAATCATGTTAGTCTTGATGCCTTCTTAAGTTTATTTAACTATTTCAAAAACTGAAAATGATTATTTTAGGCCAGTCTTCATTGTTGGGTAAGTGTTTTTTTTTTTTTTCCTGGAAGTTGTGATAAAGTTAACTTTTTAAAAATATATATATACTATTTAGAGAGAGAGAGAGACCGAGAGACAGAGACAGAGTACAAGTGGAGGAGGGGCAGAGACAGAGAGGGACATAGAATCTAAAGCAGGCTTAGAGCTACCAGCACAGAACTTGACATAGGGTTTGAACTCCTGAACTATGAGATCATGACCTGAGTTGAAGTCAGATGCTCAACCAACTGAGCCACCCATGTGTCCAAAGTTAACTTTCATCATAGTGGTCTTTAAACTCCAAAATGGTATTGAAATAATGATAACATCCATATGTTTAAACATTTTCCACCTTATTAGTTACAAATAACATAGAAGTTATTTTGTGTATTTAAGTTTTTCTGACCTATGCTAACTATAAGAATGAATCCATAAAGAAAGACATGAGTTTGATGCCTAGCATACTTTGAAATTCTTTAAGAGTTTTATGTAATAGAATAGTGTAGGGGGTGCCTGGGTGGCTCAGTCAGCTAAGCATCTGACTCTTGATTTTGGCTCACATTCTGATCTCAGGGCCTGTAAATCAAGCCCAGGGTTCACTCTCTGTCTCCTTCTGGCTTTCTGCCTCTCTCCCACTTGTGTGCATGAACTCTCTAAATAAAAAAAATCAAAGAAAAGAAAAAGAATGTGTAGAGTCTTTGCCCCAGAATTGCTGTGACTTCAGCTGGGATGCGCACCGGCCTTCCTTTGGTCTGTGCCTTTAGGAGTGCAGGTCCTTGAGAGCTTTGTTGCCAGAATCATTCCTACTCTCATTTACATTAAGTTTCCTGAGATTTTTTTGAGTATTGGTCAAACAAGCTTTCCTTTTTAAAATTTTATTTTTTGACGCTTATTTATTTTTGAGGGACAGAGGGAAAGAGAGGAAGGAAGACACAGAATCCGAAGCAGGCTCCAGGCTCTGAGCTGTCAGCACAGAGCCCGATGCAGGACTCAAACCCTAAGATCATGACCTGATGACCTGAGCTCAAGTTGGATGCTTAACTGACTGAGCCACCCAGATGCCCCAAATAAGTCTTCTTAGAGAGCTAAATCTTTATATAAATCCTTATTGACATGTTGCAAGTTAGGTTCTTTTAAACATTTTTAGTTTTTCATCACTCATGGGCTGTATGCTGTATCATGCATATGTATTTAAAAATAAAGAATATGAAAAGTATCCTAAATACAATTTTATAATTTATGAGCTCTTAGTAACATAATGCTCATGTTTAGAACATCTTCACTTACGTTATTAACTTTATGATTTGCCAGTAAAATTATAGGAAGATGTTTTTGTAATTCCTACTGTCCTGTTTGTTATATGACAAGCTGGAAGTCACAACTCAATTCTAAGAAGGCAAAGACTGAACAGACCAAAAGATTAGTAGCTCTTATTGAATCCATAAGAGGAGAGGACACAGAGCAACTTGCTGTCCCAAGATCGGAGAGAGGCAAGTGAACCCAGGGAGTCACATATTACCACAGCTGAGACTCAGAGCTGAGAATCCACTAAAGGAACCAGCACCTGGTAGGAGAAGCTGAATTGATGTTGATGAAGTACTAGAGTGGCCGTGTGGACAAGCCTGAGTGAAAACCTTCAGGAAACCCCCCTATAGGGATACCCTATAATATCCTGAGATTGGTATTTATAATATTTATAATATTGTGTATAAATATAATATGGTAAGGAGTTTGACCAAGTTCCTAATAAATATAGCAGGAAAATCTTTTCCTGCTTCCAACAGGAGGAGGGGAAAATACCATTTTGAAATATCACAGAAAGGGGTGCTTGGGTGGTTGGTTGAGCATCCGACTCTTGATTTCAGTTCAGGTCATGGTCTCATGGTTCGTGGGATTGAGCCCCTTGTCAGGCTCTGCACTGAGCTTGGAGTATGCTTAATATTCTGTCTCTCCCTCTGCTTCTCTCTTCTACTCATGTGTGTTCTCTCTCTCTCTCTCTCTCTCTCTCTCTCTCTCTAACAAAGAATAAATAAATACCACAGAAAACTCTGTTTTTCCTAACAAGGTCTTCCATCAGCTAATGAAAGGCTAAACTGCCAGGGTATTATCAGAGCCTAACTGAGCTTATGGAAGGAAAATTTCCAGTGCTAACCCTTTCCAGTTAAACTGTTTCACATAAGGGGGGAGAAAAAAAACCTGAGGAAACACTGTGAAGTTCACAGTCTAGAGGTACACGTTCATTAAAAGACAGAATAACAGAACCATAGAATACCTCCCCTTTCCCCACATTAAAGACCTATTAAATCAGTTCCTTTTACCCAATATATCATGTTCAGTTATTAAGAAAATATCTCCAGCCATACTGAAAGGCAAAACAAACAAACAGCAAGAACAGCAACAAAAAACAAAACAAAAAACCCACCAAAACAAAACAAAGCCCCATAATTTGAAGAGACAGATAAAGCATCAGAGACATGTCAAGGGTGTTGGAATTATCAGACCAGGAATTTAAAACTATATGCTAAATCCCCTAGTGGATAAAAGAACATGCAAAAAAAGATGGGCAAGGCAAATAGAGAGATGGAGATCCTAAGAAAGAATCAGAAAGAAATCCTAGCAATAAAAAACACCCACATCATACATAAATATAAATTAAAAATGGATGAAAGACCTACATTTGAGACAGGAAACCATCAAAATCCTACAGGAGAAAATAGGCATCAACCTTTTTGACCTTGGCCATAGCTACTTCTTACTTGACATGTCTCTGAAGGTAAGGGAAATAAAAGCAAAAATGAACTATTGGGACCTCAACAAGACAAGAAGCTTCTGCACTGCAAAGGAAACAGTCAAAAAAACTAAAAGGAAGCCAACAGAATGAAAGAATACATTTGCAAGTAACATATCGGATAAAGGGTTAGTATCCAAAATCTAAAGAACTTACCAAACTCAACACCTGAAAAACAATCCAGTGAAGAAATGGGTAGAAGACATGAATAGACACTTTTCTGAAGAAGACATCCAGATGGCCAACAGACACATGAAAAGATGCTCCACATCACCCATCATCAGGGAAATACAAATAAAAACCAGGATGAGATACCCCCTTACACCTGTCAGAATGGCTAAAGTTAACAACTAAGGAAACGACACTGTTGGTGAGGATTTGGAAAAAGGTGAACTCTATTCCACTGTTGGGAATGCAAACTCGTGCAGCCACTCTGGAAAACAGTATGGAGTTTCCTCATGAAGTTAAAAATATAACGACCCTACTACCCAGTGACTTCACTACTAGGGATTTATCCAAAAGGGTACAAATACTGATTTGAAAGAGCACATGCACCCCAATGTTTATAGCAACACTATCAAGAATAGAGAAATTATGGAAAGAGCCCACAGATCCATTAGCTGATGATGAATGGATTAAGATGTGGTAAAAATATACAATGGAATATTACTCAGCAGAATGAAATCTTTCCATTTGAAACAACATAGATGGGACTAGAGGGTATTATGCTAAGTGAAATAAGTCAGGAAGATAAATATATGATTGTACTCATGTGGAATTTAAGAAACAGAACAGATGATCAGAGGGGAAGGGAAGGAAAAATAAGATAAAAAGAGAGGAGGGCAAACCACAAGAGACTTTTAAATACAGAGAACAAACTGAGGGTTGCTGGGGATGGAGGAACTGGGTGATGGGCATTAAGGAGGGCACTTGTTGGGATGAGCACTTGATGGTGTATTTAAGAGGTGAATCACTGGGTCCTACTCCTGAAGCCAAGTTAACTCTATGTTAACTAATTTGAGAATAAAAATAAAATCATGTAATCCAGTAAAAATAAAGATAAAATAAAGGCAAAGAAACCCACTGTGACACAGATGAAGGATGGCTTTGGTGGGCTTATTAGTAACCTGGACACAGTGGAGGAATATCTGAGCTAGAGGCCATCACAATAGAAACTTCAAAAACTGAAAAGCAGAGAGAACAAAGACTGAGAAAACACAACAGAATATCCAAGGACTTTACAACAAAAGGTGTGATGTTTGTAGTGGGAATATCACATGGAGAAGAAAGAAAGGAGCAGAATAAGTATGACTGAGAATTTCCCCCACATTACTGTCGGATGCAAAACCACAGAACCTGAAGCTCAGAAAACATGAAGCTAGATAAACCCCAACCTCCCCCCAAAACAAAACACAGCACCCCCTAGGTATATTATTTTCAAGTCACAGAAAATCAAGTAAAATCCTGAGAGACGTCTGAAGGATAAGGCACTTTTACCTTCAGATTAACAAAGGTAAGGATTATCCTTGACTTCTTGGAAATTATGCAAGCAAGAAGAAAGTAGAGTGAAATAATTATGATGTTGTGGGGGGGGAGGGAACAACAATAACAACAAACTACCAACCTAGATTTCATACTCTGAAATTTTCCTTTAAAAGTGAAGAGTAAATAAAGATTTTCTCAGACTTACACAGATTGAGGGAATTTTTTTTTGAAGAAAACCTTTACAAAAAAAAGTGTTAAGTTTTTAGAGAATGGAAAAATGATGTAGATTAGAAACTCAGATCTGCATAAGGGAAAGAAAGCTTTGGAGAAGAAGTGAAGGTAAAATAAAAACTTTAAAGTAACCAAGGATAAATAAAAGTATTACATAATAGTAAAGGAGTCATTCCCCAAGGCGTTATGACAGTCTCTAATGGGTATGAACCTGACAATAGAATGTCAAACAACATGAGACAAAAATCTAATGGAATTGCAAGGAGAATCAATGGATTCTCTACTGGAGTTAGAGATTTCCACCCCCATCTATCAGAAATGGATAGATCTAGCAGGCAGAAAATCAATAAGGTCATAGATGAACTCAATAATTCTTGCTATCCTGGAAGTGGAAGAAAACACTTAAGCAAGGTTAGTAATAAATATTTTTAAGAACCTGGGAGATAGTTGGATATTTCATGCAACTTATTTAATTTCTTCAGCTTATAATAAATTCCAATTAATACACTCTGCCTTTTCTGTTGCACAATCTTCTCATCTCTAAAATGAGGATTATGTTTTAAAAACAATTACAATGATTAATAACTTTTGCTTTAGGCAGCATTTCCCAAGCCAAACTGTAATGAATAGAACAAGAAACTTCCTAAATTCTCTACCAGGACCCAAGGAGCAAAGATGAGAAGAGAGAAGATATAAATGAGATTGATCAAACAGGTGTTTGGAGGAAGAAATGTGTGTAATGCTAAAATGCCGCCTTATTGATTTTGAGACTGGGAACCGGATTTGTGGGGAAATAAACTTATAGCCATGGAAAGAGCTGTCTGTAACAAACTAACATAGTGTACACACACACACTGGTAAAGCACATGCCTAAATAGGATCAAAGGTCACTATAAAACTTGTTTCATTATTTATATAACCAAGCTGGCAACAATGGTTTCAAAAGGCAAAAGCATCAGGTTATCCCGTTGTTAGCAAAACTTTGCTCCTTCAATTTTGATAAGTTTTAACTGTTTCATGTAATCAAATACCTGATAAAGACAAAACAGAAACTTTAATTACAAGTTCTTATTAAGAGCAGGGCAGTAATCCAAGAAAACTGTCTGTCTAGCAGAGAGAAAGCCAAATTTCAATTTTATAGCAATGTACTTTAAAAATCTATTTGTTCTGGGGTGCCTGGGTTGGTTTCAGCTCAGGTCATGATCTCAACCTCATGGGGTTGAGCTCCTGTGTTGAATCCCATGTTGGGCCTTGCATTGGGCTCCATGCTGAGTGTGGAGCCTGTTTAGGATTGACTGACTCACTCTCTCTCTCTCTCTCTCTCTCTCTCTCTCTCTCTCTCTCAAAAAATAAAAACACAAAAAATAAAATTCATTTATTTCAATTATTGTCATTTCTAACCTTGGATAAAATTTTCCCAAAGATTCCGCTTCACAAACTTTTCACAAGTCTCAATGCAGATTTTATTGTAAGCCTTCTCTCTTTAAACAACCAGTCTCACTTTAAGACAAAATTACTTTCTTTTCCCTCAACAAAAATGTATTTTCATTGCTTATCCCTTTCTTATTCATCTTACTTTTCAAAATACATAATGCTTCCATTATCCATTTTAACATTTAATTTTTTTTACATTTATTTACTTTTTAGAGAGACAGAGTATGAAGAGGGGAGGAGAAGAGACAGAAAGAGACACAATATGAAGCAGGCTCCAGGCTCTGAGTTAGCTGTCAGCACAGAGCCTGACACAGGGTTCAAACCCACAAACTGTGAGATCATGACCTGAGCTGAAGTCGGGCACTCAACTGACTGAGCCACCCAGGCGCCCCCATTCTAACATTTTAAATACAGTTATCAGAATTTTAACTCTTAGAAACCTCAAAACGCAATAAAAACTAAGTAGTAACCAATTGTGAGGTGTCCTACTCTTGTATCCTTCAAGCCTCTCTGGATAATCAGCTTTTATTCTATATGAATTGATTAGTTGAATTTATGTTGGATCTGGTGCAAATTGCTAGCAAAAATGACTTGAGACAATGGTTTATTTTATCTCAGGACATTTTCATGGGTAATTGTGAAGAATGTGACGGTTGATGGGCACCTGGATGGCTCAGCCAGATAAGCATTCCACTTCCTCTTGGGTCATGATCTCACAGTTTGTAAGTTCAGCCCCACATAGGGGTTTGTGCTGACAGCTCAGAGCCTGAAGCCTGCTTCAGATTCTGTGTCTCCCTCTCTCGCACTCCGTCTCTCTCAAAAATAGATAGACATTTAAAAAAGCAACAAAAAGAACAAGCAGGTTGAAAGATAAAAAGTTTTATAAACTGTTAAATAACTTTTAAAGTCTTTGATAACCTACAACTTTGAAGTTTTGCTGTGTTAAATGATAAATTGGGTTGAATTCATTGGATATGTAGGTCTTTTCCAAATAAGATAAAATGCTGAAACATTAATTACTAAACATAGGTTTAAAATATTCTCCTTTAATGCTAGTGTCAGAATCATATTCTTAGGTGTTGAATATTCCATGATGTGTAAGATCACTAAAGTTTTGCACTGTATGTCCTAAAGTCAGCTAATTCCCTGTTTTTCTCTCTTAAATTGGGAAATGTTTTCCAGGTACCTCCAGTGGGCGCTGTGATTTTGAATTTGACCTTTGTTCCTGGGAGCAGGAGCAGGATGATGATTTTGACTGGAATCTGAAAGCTAGCAGCATCCCTACTGTAGGCACTGAGCCAGCTGCTGATCACACGTTCCGGAACTCTTCTGGGCATTACATCTTTATAAAGAGCTTGTTCCCTCAGCAGCCCATGAGAGCAGCCAGAATTTCAAGCCCAGTCATAAGCAGAAGAAGCAAAAACTGCAAGGTATGGAAAACAAAGCAAAACAACATAAATACTGTAAGTGACTGCTGATAGAGCTAATATAGAAAAACAGAATGGCCAGGACCAGACAAAAGCCGACTATAAATTTATTCAGCCTGAGATACGTATGGGAAGGAAAGAGTGAAGTAAGGAGAAAAGATAGGACTGTTGGAACTCTGGGAAGAATTTATTGTATCAATAATTTCCATAGATATTTGAATTTCAGAAACTGGGAAACTGGTTATTATCTGTCAGTACGGATAGTACGAAAGAAGTAATATCAAGTTGTTTCCACTCAACTAATTTAGTACTCATTGGAAATATGAGAATTTCATCATCAGAAAATTCAATGACAAGAAGTATATAGTTATGTATTTCCAAGAATGAGTATTAGAGATAGTTGGAGTCACTATAAAATGGTTAAAGAAGTTTTAATGGAAAGGGAAAGGCTAAAATTATTCCTAAAAAAGAGAGAAGAGTTTCTGTAGGCAGGAAGAAAAGGTGATTTGGCCACTTTTCTATGGAAACTTAAGGAAATCATTTGTACTGTTGAAAGTATAAATAGGATTGTATGGCTTTTCGTGACAACCAGCCTCATATGACGAGTGTGCATCTGCAGGTCCTTTACTTTTTCTTTATTTATTGATTGTTTTTAATTTCACAAAGGATTTGAGCCAGCTGAGTTAGGAGCTAAACTTAGCTGTACATATATTGTAAACTAAACATTCAGAGATGACTTCTCAAGAATCTTACAAGAGAATGGTACATGAATAAATGTGCCATTTATTGATATGTACAATGAGAAATGGTGATCGCCATAAGATCTGAACACATGTATTCTGACTGATGTGTTCTCTGATGTCTGAACACTGGAAAGAAAATAGATTGCATCCAGAAAGTTGCCAGCTGATCAAAGAATTAGGCTGGGAGACAAGAATATGATTTAATCTTTATTGTCTTCGAATTATAATATTCTTGTGTACCTGACTCCACAACAGAGAGAGCCCTATCCGTTGGAAGGTGTTGTTTTTAGCCTTTGCTCTAAGGCTCCCCAAATGACCTGCCCCCCTTACAGATGCTCTCTCCTGCTTCATGCTGATTAGTCTTCTCCCCTTACCATTGTCATGGTCTTAATATAAGTTAAAGCTTCACTTGAATTGAAGTTTATCTGCCTCATCTTAAGTTGATTTCATAGTTTAACCCTCAGGGGGTATCCTCATTTCTCTTATTTCTTCAGTTTCATTTGATAGAATTTTCTGCAAGACAATGACACTATCAGATCAGAGTTTTAGAGAACTCAGTCTCGAGCAGATATAACAAATCATACAGAATAACATTAAACTTTAATTAGTTTGGTCAAAGAAAAGGAGTTTTGATCAAATATATTTCTCTTGTGTTTTTGCTATTTTCCAAATTACTTGATACTTTCTCAATAAAACCAGCCCAAACACACCAGATTTTATATGTCAAGTCTATATCTATAAATCTCTCTGTCTACATTCATAGATACTCTGAAATTTGCAAATGTTTTTTAGTCTTAGAAAACTAATTAAAAATTAAGTATAAAAACATATAGAATTCCAGCTTGACTTCTTGACTTTTCTATTTAGACTTTCTCTGAAAATTCTTGAAAAGATTTGTTTTTCATACTGCAGCAAATAAGGATTTCATCCATCTCTATCTTTCCCTGGTCCTGGAACTGTAGTCCCCACTCTTTTAAACATCTGGGTGAGAATAATCAAATATGCCTAGAAGAAATGTCAAAAAATTAATGATGAATGGTTCACTTTATGAATATTTATGATATAGATTGAATACAAAGAAGTGAGGAAAGGTCATGCTGGGAATGATTGTGTCTCTCATATAAAAAAAATGTATATCAGGTAAGCAGAGTGACCTCCCAGATTTTCATGAAAATCCATTCTGTCACTTGACCTTATAGAATACCTTCAAGCAGAAGAAAAATCAAATTGAAGATTTATTTTCCTTTTGAGGGATAGGTAGTGGGAGAGATGAGAGAGATTGAAGAATGAAGAGATAGGGACCTTTGAGTAACTGAAATTTCCAGTGAAAGAGCCTCTTCAGAAAAATTCAGTGCTTAGCAGAGTTTTATTCCCTCACAGTGCCCTGCAATTAGGCGATGTTGTTGTCAAGTGTTTTCTACAGAAATGGAGGCATTTTTATGCTTGTTTGCATGTTAACCAAATGGGATCCTTCAACAAATGTCCTCCAAAAGGTAGAGAGGTATTTATTGTGACATGAAACATAGACCTCAGATTTGTCGTTCAAATCAGACAAAACAAGACAGAGAGCTAGACAGACCATCTCTGTGACTGCAGGGGCTCCAAAGAGCCGTGTGTGATGCCCATCATACCATTTCCTCTGGGGCTGGTTGAATCTGCTCAAGAGGTTGGCCTTGGACCCCTTATGTTTCTTGCTTGAACGAATCATGGAACCCAGACTTCATGGGTCCTCTCCCAGAACACGTCATAATGGTCACAGAGCTCGTGTTGGAAAGGTTTATCAACAGAAGAAACAATTTCGGATCATAGAAGAGTACCATCAGCTAGGAGATCTGAGAAGAGTCACTGCACATGGCTTGCCTATGTTAAATTGATGCCTTTTGAAGTGTGCATTTCATATATTGTTTAATCACATACTTAACCCTTTAAGCACATTCATTTTTTTTTCTTTCTCTGGAATATAACATCTCTGACTACTAGTGTGTTAAAAATGTCTTTGTCCTATGTGGAGATAACTCACCTTTGCTGTGTTCCCTCATTTATACAAATGACAAGACAAAAGCTTAAAAATGCTCTGGGTTCCTATGGTTTCTATTCTGCACTGTTCTTTATCCTAGAATTTCTCCCTGATTTTTCCTCTCAGTATAAGAGTTAGTAAAAATCTGGTGAACTCCACTTTGAAACACTGAAATGTGAATCCTTGAAAATATTTCTGTTGGGGTGCCTGGGTGGCTCAGTTGAGCATCTGAATACGGTTCAGGTCATGATCTCCTGGTTTGTGGGTTGGAGCCCTGCATCGGGCTCTGTGCTGACAGCCAGCTCAGAGCCTGGAGCCTGCTTCAGATTCTGTGTGTCTTTCTCTCTCTGCCCCTCCCCTGTTCACACTCTGTCTCTCTCTGTCTTTCAAAAAGAATTTTTAATGTAAAAAAAAAGTACTAATATTACCCAAAAAAATTCTGTTAATTGGGAGGGGGGAGGAATTGTCCAAGGTTGTTGTCCTAGTTCATGTTCCTCGCATTTCAACTAATTGAGTAGCTGCTGTTCTGGTGGGTTTGTGGTCTATAGTAAAGCCCTAAAGATCTTGTAGAATTAAAAAAATATGCTCCAAGTGCAAGAATGCAGTAGAATGAGCAACAGAATACTCTACTATTTCAAAGAAAATGATTTAAGTTTATGGGACTGTCAATGATCTTCTTTAGTTCCCACTATTGCTTAATCACGAAAAATCTTTAGATGATGCATCAGTTTTTAATGATATGTTATTCCTTTAACAATGACTTTAAGGGCTTATTGAGGAAATATACATTTAGAAGTTAGAGGAGGAATGGGGTGCCTGGGTGACTCAGTCGGTCAAGTGTCTGATTTTGATTCTTACTGCACTATCTCCCATGTACTGTAACTTAGGATTTAAGGCTGGCCTTACTTTGCTCAGTATTAGAGTACTCACAGAACATTAGGATATGCAGATCTAGCATTCCTTTGACTCTGTAAATAAAGGAGAAAGCAATATGATATACTTTAAAGTAAAAAGGAATTGACTAATTATATATAATCCTATTTTTGGTTATAGATCATTTTTCATTATCATATGTATGGAAATGGAATTGGGTCGCTCACCTTGGTCCAGGTATCAGTCTCAAACCAAACAAAGGTTCTACTTAACCTCACCGTAGAGCAAGGCAATTTCTGGCAGCGGAAAGAAATATCACTGTCTGGCGAAGAGGACTTCCAACTCAAATTTGAAGGTAGAGTTGGGGAAGGACACCGTGGTGATATTGCCCTGGATGACATTGTGCTTACAAATGGATGTCTGCCATCCCATTGGCCCATGGAAGAAGAACCAGCAGCACCTCTCCCAACAGGTATGTTTTAAGTAGTGACTGTTTTGGTATTTTTACAGAGAATAAAATGGGAAGGAAGAAAAGAAATAGAAAAGAAATGATATAAATACCTAGTGATTCATTGCTTTCATAAAGAAGAAAATCTTTCTGAATCTAAAAAAAAAAACACAAATCTTTCAAGCTGAGACTCATCATGCTGTCTTCCAGACTTTCTCTAAGTCTCAGTATGTTTACCAGTCTGAGTTCTCTGTTGGTCACCTGCTTCTTGGATCAGTAAAATAAGAAAAGTCTCCTTTGTAGTCTGATTCAGAATTAAATCCTTAACAAATACCAATTTACTCAATAAAATGTAAGAATGTCAGGAGCAGAGTTATTCAGTTTTAACTGGCCATTGCTATGAATGTGCTTTTTACTTCATCCTTTTTAGACCAGTGGACATTGTGATTTGACTGGTTGAGTTTACATATTTAAATAGTTAAGGGGATTGATTATGCCCCTAAACTCTTTTAAACTAAAATACCTTTTGGTAACTTGCCTAAAGAATTACATTAAAATGTTGAGGTGGTACAAGTTCAATATACACATAGAATGATAGTGTTGTAAATAGTAGAAATAACAGCCACCAGTAATCTTATGCTATATTAGAGGGATGGGATGAAAACAGATGTCGTATATATTATTAAAATGACAAGACAGAAAATTTTGTCAATTGATATGACATATTAATATTTAAACCATGAGTTTAGTGTAGAAACCCAAAGTGCCATTCCTTTGGTATATAAATTATATCTCTTATAATTGGTGAAAACAGTAGTGCTTTCAAGAATGAAGGTTAGTTCTGGCTTTTCCCAGGGCAGATGGAATAAGAAACATCGTTTTCTGCCTTGACTTCTCCATTTATGCCGAAGGAAGTATTTTGATTTGGTTAAGAGGACGTTTCTAGATACGTTTCCCAGTTGACAGCTAGTTGAACAGTCTTTGCCTGACCTGTTCGTAGCACTGTGTTGAATTGTATTGAGAAAAACAGATGTTTCAAGGCTGTTTAGGGATAAGTGTCCTTATGTAAATGTAATGCAGAAGCATTTCAGATACTTCAGACTTAATCTACTTCCTTGAGAGAAGCTTTGCTTTCCATTCTGTGTTGCCTTTGAATGGCAGTCTTACCAGCTTGGGTGTGGGTGGGAAAAACCAATCGCCTACCCTCTCAGTAGCGAGGGAGCAAGTTTTATGTTCAATGGCTTCCAACTTTAATGAACCACCACAAAACAGGATGCACGAGGAACAAATCAATCTTGTTGAGAAGGTCAGATTCTTAAATTTGTGAAATGGCAAAAAGTGGTTTAGAAAAACTTTAAAAAGGGAAATTTTGAAATGGCTACAAACTGGTATAAAATATATATCAACCATCAAATGAAGGATACATATTAATAATGATAGAGTTCTTTGTATATCCTTACAATACTTAAGGTACTGCATTAAATTTTTTGAAGAATGGAAAATACAAAGTATCTCTGCATTTAGGATTAACTCAGTATGGTAAGGGGGGCTAAGAGTAATACCTGAAATAACGCCAATGAGGTATGATATAATTAAATACTAAGAAATACATAAAATTTTATGAGGGTACAAAGCAAAGGAAGAAAACACCCAGCTGAGGACATTTATAGGAGTGCAGGAGTTTGGAACCATACCTGGGACTCCTTATCAGAAGGAAAGACTCCTTCAGTTTGCAGGATAAGGGCACCGAGTTGAACATGGTAGACCAAATAATGAACATGGGGAGGAATAAGGGCATGAGACAGGTAAGCGATGGTGTCACACAGGCTGCCAAGGTGGCCTGTGGGGAGGGGGGGAGTGATTTGGCTGAAGCAGGAACCTAGTGTCACTGAGTATCTGAGATAATACTACAAAGGAAACAGAGCTGAGCTGTGACCACATTGAATATTAGTTTGTTTTCAGTTCTTCCCCAAATGAACATACACTGAAAATGTATTGACTGCTAGGGAACAAAAAGAAAGAAGGAAGGAAGAAAAGAAAAGAGAGAGCAAAGAAAACAGTACAAGGTAAAAAGGAAACACAGTACTCATATATGCACCATATAATCGCTGGTAGAAATGGCTGTGGTAGAAAGACTCCAAGAGGGGGAAAAACCCCCCAAAACAAAGGTCTTTATATTATTATAAGCACTCTAAAAATATGAGCTACTTCACTCTTTTCATGACTACCTTACCTGCAATGCCTATACTCAAATATAACAGATGAAAAATATGTGTATGGAATTAATATTCCTATAAACTATTTGAAGTAACTGTGCCTCTAGACACTAAAAGTAATGCCTTTCTCTTGGTAAAAGGGAAAAGCAAAACTTTGCTTAGATTTGAACTGTGGAATGATTCTGACAAACCATGATTTCATCATGAGTTTCACGGACTCTTGGAGTCACCGATGATATTAAAGAAATGCTTTCTCTCTTTGTATAGATTTTGAGGGGTGGAGGAGGGTGATACTCTGAACACATCACTGAAATCATGAATGTCTAATGGAAGTATAAAGAGAGTCAGAAATGGAAGCCACATATGTAATTTTACATTTTATAGACATTGTATTTTTAAAAGTGAAAATGATTTTAATGTTTTTCATTACTTCCATTTGTCAAAATGGAATATAAAACAAATATATTGAGATATTTTACATTCTTGTTTTCATATTAAATCTTTAAATATCATGCACATTTTACATTCACAGCACACCTCAGTTGGGATTAGCTACATTTCAATTGCTCACTTAGGCTAATGGCCACCCTAGTAGACAGTACAGGAGGTGAAGTGAATATTCTAGAGTACTTTCAGATCTGTCCCTGACCACGAGGTTCCATTAGTTTGTGAATTCCCAAGAATTGCAGTTGTATTTTTATTTAAATAGAAGCACAGACATGTAAGTCAAGACCACAGGTGCTATGGTTGAGCATACTAGATACTAATCTGACTCCCTTCTTATTGGCCATGTACTATACAACGTTCCTGAGACTTAGTTTCCTCATCTATAAAGCAGAGAGAATATTACTTATGTCTTAAGCCCTTGAGAATAAAGAGGTCACTGCCTATGGTAATTTGCCTAGTCTCATGTCTGATATAGGGTAGATGCTTATTCAGTAAAGTCACCTCATTTTGTATGATTCTTTATTTTGAGTATCTTTGTCCGTATTTCTGAGGTGGTATAGATAGTTGAGAGTAAGCCTCCATTATTTGCACTGTATTAAGAACATGTTTCTTCCACTGGTTTTGACAAAATCGTTTTTCTTGCAGAGAACACAAACATATAATTTTTTACATTGCATTGTTATCATTCAGTCTTATTTATTGACAACTTCTCTAATTCGATATTTTTGTTATGTCATGAAATGTGTGTGTATGTGTGTATCTTAATGGTTATTAATTGCTCTTTACTGCAAAAACACTTAACTTGGAACTTGCACAGACTGAAGAAGGGTAAATGGTATTATGTCCCATAGACAATGACTACATCCATTAGACTTTTGGAAATGACACTTGTTCACATCCTTTTAATCTACATTCACGTGGGTGGGCTAACAACTTCATCAAGGATAGCTTAAAATAGGGAAGACAAGAGGAGGCAAAACATAAATATTTAGGAAGACACAATTGAACTGAATCTGCTATCAGTGATTCTAATTAGCCAAGTAAGACCCAGGGCTTTATGAGCAAAAGTAATATTAAATTATCATTAAGTCTTTAGAAGTTAAATTTAAGAGCTTATTTTGATGGCTTTTCTGTTAATTGCTAAATGATGATGGGTAAAAATAATTGTTTAATGAATTTTAGTAAGAAAAAGGCAACTAAGATTCCTCTTCCAAATGTCCACATGCACATTTAGTCAATATCATGTTCTCTATTGTTGCCAGATATTTAATAAAAATTCAAAATATAATGAAGGCAGAGACTAGGTGTGTGTGTGTGTGTGTGTGTGTGTGTGTGTGTGTGTGTGTGTGTTTTAAATCCCTACAGTTCCAAATATGAGTTATGCAACAAATATATTTTGGGATATCACATGCTAATCAACTTTTGCTTTAAAAAATGTTTGTAAGGCAATGAGGACTTAAATGGATTAGCTCCTCTTTGAGGTGACTCATTTCCCTGAAGTACTTGGCAGTAGTTTAAAAGGCAGCTACCTACTGATGAGAATGCCGGCCCAGCAGTTCAGGCAGTCCCGAGTTAGGGACTGTGCTTGGATCTAATTTAGTGAACCCTGTACATAATACTTAGTGCAAAGTGTGTGTCTGAGGTTTAAAGACATGAACTTGGATCTTTTCAAGGCCAACTATATGTTTGATGTCACCCAGTCTACTTAAATTCTCTGATTCTTACCTTTCTTGTCTAAAAAGAGATACCACCTCATGCCAGTCAGAGTGGCTAAAATGAACAAATCAAGAGACTATAGATGCTGGCGAGGGTGTGGAGAGATGGGCACCCTCCTACACTGTTGGTGGGAATGTAAACTGGTGCAGCAGCTCTGGAAAAC